>NC_092162.1:70105133-70192633 GCF_045791955.1 Oncorhynchus clarkii lewisi
GTTCCTAGCTCCAACAGTGCAGTAATATCTAACTAAATGCTGGTGTTCCTAGCTCCAACAGTGCAGTAATATCTAACTAAATGTTCCTAGCTCCAACAGTGCAGTAATATCTAGCTAAATGCTGGTGTTCCTAGCTCCAACAGTGCAGTAATATCTAACTAAATGTTCCTAGCTCCAACAGTGCAGTAATATCTAACTAAATGCTTGTGTTCCTAGCTCCAACAGTGCAGTAATATCTAACTAAATGCTTGTGTTCCTAGCTCCAACAGTGCAGTAATATCTAACTAAATGCTTGTGTTCCTAGCTCCAACAGTGCAGTATAATCTAACTAAATGCTTGTGTTCCTAGCTCCAACAGTGCAGTATAATCTAACTAAATGCTTGTGTTCCTAGCTCCAACAGTGCAGTATAATCTAACTAAATGCTTGTGTTCCTAGCTCCAACAGTGCAGTATAATCTAACTAAATGATTGTGTTCCTAGCTCCAACAGTGCAGTATAATCTAACTAAATGCTTGTGTTCCTAGCTCCAACAGTGCAGTAATACCTAGCTAAATGCTTGTGTTCCTAGCTCCAACAGTGCAGTAATACCTAGCTAAATGCTTGTGTTCCTAGCTCCAACAGTGCAGTAATACCTAGCTAAATGCTTGTGTTCCTAGCTCCAACAGTGCAGTAATATCTAACTAAATGCTTGTGTTCCTAGCTCCAACAGTGCAGTAATATCTAACTAAATGTTCCTAGCTCCAACATTGCAGTAATATCTAACTAAATGCTTGTGTTCCTAGCTCCAACAGTGCAGTAATACCTAGCTAAATGCTTGTGTTCCTAGCTCCAACAGTGCAGTAATACCTAGCTAAATGCTTGTGTTCCTAGCTCCAACAGTGCAGTAATACCTAGCTAAATGCTTGTGTTCCTAGCTCCAACAGTGCAGTAATACCTAGCTAAATGCTTGTGTTCCGAGCTCCAACAGTGCAGTAATACCTAACAATACACAAATCCAAAAAATAAATAGAAAGAAATTAAGAAATATAGAATATAATTATTTTTTTTAAATACAAAAAAAATAGTGTATATATCTATCAGACTGAACCAACAAGGGGGGTTTTGCCCATTGAAGGGTATATACAGGGGCAAGACAAAGTATGTGAACCCTTTGGAATTACCTGGATTTCTGCATAAACTGGTCATCACATTTGATCTGATCTTCATCTAAGTCACAACAATAGACAAATACAGTGTGCTTAAACTAATAACACAAATTATTGTTATGTTTCTTGTCTATATTGAATACATCATTTAAACATTCAATGTAGGTTGGAAAAAGTATGTGAACCCCTAGGCTAATGACTAATTTGAGTCAGGAGTCAGCTAACCTGGAGTTCAATCAATGAGACGAGATTGGAGATGTTGGTTAGAGATGCCCTGCCCTATATAAAAAAAAAAAAAATTAACTCTCAAAATTTGAGTTTGCCATTCATAAGAAGCATTGCCTGATGTGAACCATGCCACAAACAAAAGAGATCTCAGAAGACTTAAGATTAAGAATGGTTGACTTTAATAAAGCTGGAAAGGGTTACAAAGTATCTCTAAAAGCCTTGATGTTCATCAGTCCACAGTAAGACAAATTGTCTTTAAAATGGAGAAAGTTCAGCACTGTTGCTACTCTCCCTAGGAGTGTCCGTCCTGCAAAGATGACTGCAAGAGCACAGCGCAGACTGTTCAATGAGGTTAAGAAGAATCCTAGAGTGTCAACTAAAGACTTACAGAAATCTCTGGAACATGCTAACATCTCTGTTGACGAGTCTACGATACGTAAAACACTAAACAAGAACGGTGTTTATGGGAGGACAACACGGAAGAAGCCACTGCTGTCCAAAATAAAATAAAAACATTGTTGCACGTCTGATGTTCTCAAAAGACCACCTGGATGTTCCACAGCGGTACTGGAAATATATTCTGTGAACAGATTAAAGTTGAGTTGTTTGGAAGGAACACACAACACTATGTGTGGAGAAAAAAAAGGCACAGCACACCAACTTCAAAATTTCATCCCAAATGTAAAGTATGGTGAAGGCAGCATCATGGTTTGTGGCTGCTTTGCTGCCTCAGGGCCTGGATAGCTTGCTATCAGACGGGAAAATTAATTCAAGTTTATCAAGACATTTTTCAGGAGAATGTAAGGCTATCTGTTTGCATTTTTTTTTAATGTATTTAACTAGGCAAGTCAGTTAAGAACAAATTCTTATTTACAATGACGGCCTAGGAACAGTAGGTTAACTGCCTTGTTCAGGGGCTGAACGACAGATTTTTACCTTGTCAGCTCGGGGATTTGATCTAGCAACCTTTCGGTTACTGGCGTAATGCTCTAACCACTAGGCTACCTGCTGAATTGAAGCTCAACAGAAGTTGGGTGATGCAACAGGACAATGACCCAAAACACGGAAGTAAATCCGAGGGTTCACAGTTTGTCCACCCTGCACTGTGAATGTTTACATGGTGTGTTCAATACACATGAAAACGTATAGGCGTTTGTGTCATTAAATTTAAGCAGACTGTGTTTGTATATTGTTGTTACATTTTAGGATCAATTTATGCAGAAGTCCAGGCAATTCCAAAGGGTTCAAATCTTGCCACTGTACACACACAGGCCAGTTTATTAGGTACACCCATCTAGTACCGTGTCCAGCACCCGTTGCATACAGAACAGCCTTAATTCTTCAGGGCATGGAAATATTACTCAATTTGAATCAAGGGACCTAACGGGGGGCCAATGAAACGTTCCCCACACCATCACACCACCACCATCCTGTACTGTTGACACCGGACAGGATGGAGCCACGGACTCATGCTGCTTACGCCTAATCATGACTCTGCCATCAGCATGACGCAACAGGAACCGGGATTCGTCGGACCAGGAGATGTTTTTCCACTCTTCCAATTGTCCAGTGTTGGTGATGGCGTGCCCAACTAGCCCTGCTTCTTCTTGTTTGTAGCTGATAGGAGTGGAACCAGGTGTGGTCGTCTGCGGTAATAGCCAATCCGTGACAAGGACCGACGAGTTATGTGTTTTGTAATTTCCCGTCTGCTAACTTACACGATTCTTGCCGTTTTCCTTAGACCCTCTCATCAACGTGCTGTTGTCACCCACAGGACTGTCACTGACTGTTTTATCTGTTGTCGCCCACAGGACTGTCACTGACTGTTTTATCTGTTGTCACCCACAGGACTGTCACTGACTGTTTTATCTGTTGTCGCCCACAGGACTGTCACTGACTGTTTTATCTGTTGTCGCCCACAGGACTGCCACCGACTGTTTTATCTGTTGTCGCCCACAGGACTGTCACCGACTGTTTTATCTGTTGTCGCCCACAGGACTGTCACTGACTGTTTTATCTGTTGTCGCCCACAGGACTGTCACTGACTGTTTTATCTGTTGTCGCCCACAGGACTGTCACTGACTGTTTTATCTGTTGTCGCCCACAGGACTGTCACTGACTGTTTTATCTGTTGTCGCCCACAGGACTGTCACTGACTGTTTTATCTGTTGTCGCCCACAGGACTGTCACTGACTGTTTTATCTGTTGTCGCCCACAGGACTGCCACTGACTGTTTTATCTGTTGTCGCCCACAGGACTGCGGCTGACTGTTTTATCTGTTGTCGCCCACAGGACTGTCGCTGACTGTTTTATCTGTTGTCGCCCACAGGACTGCCACTGACTGTTTTATCTGTTGTCGCCCACAGGACTGTCACTGACTGTTTTATCTGTTGTCGCCCACAGGACTGTCACTGACTGTTTTATCTGTTGTTGCCCACAGGACTGTCACTGACTGTTTTATCTGTTGTCGCCCACAGGACTGCCACTGACTGTTTTATCTGTTGTCGCCCACAGGACTGCGGCTGACTGTTTTATCTGTTGTCGCCCACAGGACTGTCGCTGACTGTTTTATCTGTTGTCGCCCACAGGACTGCCACTGACTGTTTTATCTGTTGTCACCCACAGGACTGTCACTGACTGTTTTATCTGTTGTCGCCCACAGGACTGTCACTGACTGTTTTATCTGTTGTCGCCCACAGGACTGTCACTGACTGTTTTATCTGTTGTTGCCCACAGGACTGTCACTGACTGTTTTATCTGTTGTCGCCCACAGGACTGCGGCTGACTGTTTTATCTGTTGTCGCCCACAGGACTGTCACTGACTGTTTTATCTGTTGTCGCCCACAGGACTGTCACTGACTGTTTTATCTGTTGTCGCCCACAGGACTGCTGCTGACTGTTTTATCTGTTGTCGTAACATTCTCTGTAAACCCCTAGACATTGTGTTGTGCGTGAAAAGCCCAGGAGGCCAGACGTTTATGAGATACTGGAACCAGCACGTTTGGCACCGACGATTCATATCACGCTCAATGTCTCTTAGGTCACTCGTTTTGCCCAATCTAAAGGTCAATCGGAACACCGAATGTATATATATTGCATAGGATTGAAGCTAAACATCTCTGGCCTTGCTGCAGCTGGATCAGTTGACCCATGAATCAGTGTCAATGAGAGATTTGAATTTACATTGTAGTTCGTCATGTGGAAGTTGAACTAAAAATATGTTTGAATTCAGACATAAAATGCTTATGATTAGCGATGATGTCACATTGTCCCAAAAGAGGAAGTGTGTAATCAGAAGTCTGTATAGGTGTATACCTTTCAGAGTGTGTGTGTGTGTACGTCATATGTGTGTGTGTGTGTGTGTGTGTGTGTGTTTGCGCGTACCTGGTTCTGTCCGGCTGTGATGGCTTGTTGTGGCTGTTGGATGATGATCTGTTGGGGTTGACCCTGCTGTCCCCCTAGCTGTAACATCTGTCCGTTCTGCAGCTGGATCTGTTGTCCCCCTAGATGGATCGTCTGACCGTTCTGCAGCTGGATCTGCTGTCCACCCTGTAGCTGGATCTGACAATGAAACATAATCAGATGATAGTGTGCTCATAATATCATTCCAACTCCAGACTCTGGCTCAAATAAATATGATTCCTAGAATGGGAAAAGACTCTTAAGAACACTGCACTCTGAAAGCATTCTAATTGAATGGGTTCTAGCAATTATATGTCTATGGTTTTCCTCTCATCCCATTCCTCACCTGTTGTAGTCCCTGTCCTCCAGACACAGGCACCTGCATGATGGTCTGTCCCTGTCCTCCCCCCATAGCCTGCACCATGATGGGTTGCCCTGACGATGTGATCAGCTGCCCTCCGCTCACCTGCACCACCAGGGGCTGGCCTTGGACCTGTGGGTGGGTGGGTTAAAGTTGATACATTCATTCCTAGATAATCATATACATTGAGTGTACAAATAATTAAGAATGCTTTCCTTTTCCCCTCACAACAGATTCAATCCGTCAGGACATGGACTCTACAAGGTGTCTAAAGCATTCCACAGGGATGCTGTCCCATGTTGACTCTACAAGGTGTCTAAAGCGTTCCACAGGGTTGAAGGCCCATGTGGACTCTACAAGGTGTCTAAAGCATTCCACAGGGATGAAGGCTCATGTTGACTCTACAAGGTGTCTAAAGCCTTCCACAGGGTTGAAGGCCCATGTGGACTCTACAAGGTGTTTAAAGCATTCCACAGGGATGAAGGCTCATGTTGACTCCAATGCTTTCTACAGTTGTGTCAAGTTGGCTGGATGTCCTTTGGGTGGTGGACCATTCTTGATTCACACGGGAAACTGTTGAGCGTGAAAAACCCAGAAGCATTGCAGTTCTTGGCACAAACCGGTGCGCCTGGCACCTGCTACCGTAACCCCGTTCAAAGCCACTTAAATCTTTTGTGTTGCCCAATCACCCTCTGAATTGCAAACATACACAATCCATTTCTCAATTGTCTCAAGGATTAAAAATCCTTCTTTAACCCGTCTCCTCCCCTTCATCTACACTGATTGAAGTGGATATAACAAGTGACATCAATAAGGGATCATAGCTTTTCACCTGCACTCACCTGGTCAGTCTATGTCATGGAAAGAGCAGGTATACATAATGTTTTGTCCACTCAGTGTATACTATAACTCTGCAGTTTCATGTCACAGCCAGAGCGCTGATAAAATACCAAGCGTGTCATTAAGACAGAATATAATTCCTGTTTTAGGACATAAAATTATGAACACATGAACCAGTTGACAGTGTAAGCGTATCATAGCGTGAACAATGGTTAAAAAACTCTGGCAAATGGCCCTAATGTGATGGTCAATCCGATGTTTCAGACTGTTGCTAGTACCTTCATGGATGACTCGGACTGACTCAGTCAAACCAGTCACTGAGCTGGAGACATGCAGCTCAGAGCAGCGATAGCATTCTAGGGAAGCTAGCACTGAGATGGGGCATGGTAATCATGGTAGGCGAGAGGCATGCTGTACACTGTGACAATAATGCAGTGCGATGTAATACTGTGACCGGGTGACAATGTGACATAGGCAGACGGTCACACCACTACCTGGAGTGTCTGCACCTGCTGGCCAGAGGCCGTCAATACCGGCGCCTCGGTCTGCAGCTGCACGGCCGTCATTGTGCCCTGAGTCTGCAGACAAGGTCATGTTCATTAGGGCACGCAACCGGAAACCGTTTCAAAGCATTTTTGTAACGGAAAAAAATAATCATTTGCATTTCTTATTTAAACAAGCCCCTAAATCCAGGTAGTCCCTCCCTGTTTCGTTCACTTTTCTGACGTTTAGTGCCTAATGAACAGCTACAGTTCACTTATCCCAGAAGTCTCAAGAGATTAGATTGAATCATTTCATATAAAATGAATTGCCTATAATGACACGTCTCAGTCTAGACTCAACAACATGTATTCAGTTGGTGTACCTCAGTAAAGTCTGGTTGAGATTTACCCAGCTCAGGTTGAACCGTTGCCACTCACCTGTTGTTGGATCTGTCCATTGGACGTCTGTACGACTATCTGCTCCCCTGTTGAGGTGGTGTACTCCATGGTCAGTTAGTCACAGTCTTTCCTGTCATTGTCAAAATATAGTTTGATCAATCAAATTAGAGGCGTTGTGACAAATTAGGGATACAAAAGGAAAAATCCAATACAAGCTGGCATATCAATCCCAAAGGGTCACACAAGCAATCATAGGCTATGAGGTTGTTGTTGCCACATATAACAGGAAAAATACTGTGATTGATTGTTGGGCCATTAGCTGGACTAGCTAAACAGTCACCATTTCAGCGGACATGTGGAACACAAGCGTTCATGTGTTTTCCGGTTCTTGTTCCCCAGGATTGTAGCCTAATTTAAAGATTCAGCTGAGGCGGGTACATCATCGGATATCACTCAGTTTGAGTGCAAGCATTTCGCTACAACCGCAATAACATCTGCTAAATATTTGTATGTGACCAATAAAATTTGATTTGGACAATATTTCTTGAAATTAACAAAATGGGCTACATGGTACATCCTGCAGCAAATGAATACAAATGCTAGCTAACGTTAGATTTGTTGAAGGACATCTTGAAGTGTGTGCTTTTTCTTTGTTGTTCGCTAGCTTTACTGTTGCTAGCTACACAGCTAACGTTAGCTAGCTTGAGACAAGGCACAGGTATTACATTAGGTAACTAGCTAGCTGGATAGTTGACTAGCTAGTTAGCTTAGCTAGCAAGTTAAATGTTCACATAAAGAACGGAAGCGTGTTGAAAATGTATAAATATTTGCGTATAACATTAGCTAGTTACAACAACAACAAAAAATCACATTATTTATAGGATTTATTCCAAGCTAACGTTGCATTTAGCATGCAAATCTGTCTCGGTTATGTAACAAGGATTATGTTATACTACAATCATACTGAAATCATTACAGTTCAAAAATAGAACAACGTTGATTTGCTTCAACATGCGATTCCTGTATTTTGTAGAGTTAGTAATTTGGTTGGTCAATGACAAACCAATCCGTGCTGACAACAACCATAGGGCTTCTATTACCGTTTCTCTGCTGTCCGGTATCCCTCTGATTGGCTCCAGTTCAGGGTTCCAAAGCCCAATCACCAAAGTGAGCAGACAAAATGGCGCAAATGAAAAACAACAGCGATGTCGAAGAGTTACGCCATGTGATCGTTTAGGCGAAGAACGACGAAGATTGCCGATCTTTACAACCCGACTGATGACGCAATTGTTTCAGTATGTAATGTCCTGCCTGTAGTACTCAGTTTATTATTTTTATTTTTTTACTGTTGGATTCAGTTGTGGAAAAAGTACCCAATTGTCATACTTGAGTAAAAGTAAGGATACCTTAATAGAAAAGGACTCAAGTAAAAGTGAGAGTCACTCAGTTAAATACTACTTGAGTAAAAGTCTAAAATTATTTGGTTTTAAATATATGTAAGTATCAAAAAGTAAATGTAATTGCTAAATATACTTACGTATTAAAATTAAAAGTATTAATCATTTCAAATTCCTTATATTAAGAAAATCACGCGGCACCGTTATGTTTTTTACATTTACGGAAAGCCAAGGGCACACTCCAACACTCATCATTTTCAAACTAATCATTTGTGTTTAATGAGTCCGCCAGATCAGAGGCAGTAGAGATGAACATAGTTAAGTGTGTGAAATTGACCATTTTCCTGTCCAGCATTCAAAATGTAACAAGTACTTTTGGGTATCAGGAAAAATGTATGGAGTTAAAAGTATTTTTTTTCTTCTTCGGGAATGTAGTGAAGTAAAAGTAAAAGTTTTCCAAAATATAAATAGTAAAGTGAAGTACAGATACCTCAAAAAAACTACTTAAGTAGTACTTTAAAGTATTTTTTACTTAAGTACTTTACACCACTGGTGCTAATCTCTCTTTACCAAATGTTATCACTGCATACATGGGTAATATTCATAAATATCAATGCATTTACTTAAATTAAAGGTTTGTTGTTTGGTATTTTCGATCAAGTAGTGACTGAAATGTATCGGGGGTTTTCAACACCACATGCCAGTAGGTGGCAGTATGTGGAAATATAGGTTGTATGCCAGACTGTTTGCGGAAAGGCTGCATCGTTTCCACGAGACAAGCAGGTCTAGACTGAAATGTAGCTAAAGAAAGCAGGAGAATCTTATTTGGGTGAATACAATTGTTAATTATTTCGATCAATGTTGGCTAGACACCTGGTTATTGTTTGACTACTTTGTGAGACGTGAATGTGCGGTAGCAGCAAGAGGCGTATTTAGCTAACTAGCTAAGGTCTTTGGCTCTGTATACTAGCCAAGGTTACTATCAAATCACATTTTATTGATCGCATACACATATTTAGAAGATGTTATTGCGTTTGTAGCGAAATACTTGTGTTCCTAGTTCCAACAGTGCAGTAGTATCTAACAATTCACAACAATGCACACAAAATGTAAAATGGAATTAGAAATATATTAATGTTAGGACGAGCAATTTCGGAGTGGCATTGACTAAAATAGAGTAGAATACAGTATATACACATTAAATTAGTAAAGCAGTATGTAAACATTATTAAAGTGACTAGTGTTCCATTATGGAAGTGGCCTTTGATTCCATGTCTATGCACAGTGGGCAGCAGCCTCTAAGGTGCAGGGTTGAGTAACCAGTGATTCCATGTCTATGCACAGTGGGCAGCAGCCTCTAAGGTGCAGGGTTGAGTAACCAGTGATTCCATGTCTATGTACAGAGGACAGCAGCCTCTAAGGTGCAGGGTTGAGTAACCAGTGATTCCATGTCTATGCACAGTGGGCAGCAGCCTCTAAGGTGCAGGGTTGAGTAACCAGTGATTCCATGTCTATTCAGAGTGGGCAGCAGCCTCTAAGGTGCAGGGTTGAGTAACCGGGTGGTAGCCGAGTAGTAATGGTTATTTAACAGTTTGATGGCTTTGAGATAGAAGCTGTTTTTCAGTTGCGGTACTAGGCGGTGATATAGCCCGACAGGATGCTCTCAGTTGTGCATCTGTAAAAGTTTGAGAGTCTTTCCATTGGCAATGAGGTTATTTCATTGAGCTGAATTTTTTATTTTTTTTAGCTAAATAGATCAGACAAAATTGACGTACTGGGCAAATCAGATAGATTGAAAATGTTGAGAATTTCTGATCCTGTCTTTTCTTCATCCAGTAGTGTCTGGTGACCAGTGGTGAGCCTTCAGAATAGCCATGATGTCTTTCAGGATTGTCTCCTTGATAGCCTCCAGGCTTGGCAAACTGTCAGTGATGCCCACAAGGAGCTGTAGTCGACACCTCTGCAGCGATGCCAGCAAAGCCTGGATGGATCAGAGGCAGACACACAGGACCTCGGCCCACAGACACAGAGGGAAGGAGGAGAGGTCTGAAGATCCAGATCTGGACGATGTAGACGACAAGGTCCAGGCTGTGTTCAGGTGAGAAACATTTATCCTAAACTGAACCCTAGGCTTTGCCTGGTCCCAAGATCTGTTTGAGCAGCCTTTCTGACAACAGCTGTTGGTGATTTATACGGCACAAACAGACCTGGGACCACCAGGCCTATTGAAGGATGCCTGTCTACATACTTTGCCACTTTCACCCAGTCAGTGATGGGCCTCTATAGTATTTTAAGATAAATATGATATTTATCAAGTCGTCACTCCACACTCGTGATGCAACTCGGCCTAATGCCGCCCGTCTCACCTTGGCCCCTGTCTAGTGAAGAGAGGAGGAGACAGAGGACGGTGAAGTACCATATAGTTAAGAGACAGCTGACTGAGTCTGGAGCTCCAGAGAGGAGGCTGAGCTGGGACGCCATGGAACAGATCAGGTGAGGAAGGCTGCAATGTTACTAAATATATTATATACACACACAGTACAAAAGTCTAAAGTTTGGACACACCTACTCATTCCAGGGTTTGTCTTTATTTTTTACAATTTTTTCTTTTACTATTTTCTACATTGTAGAAAAGTGAAAACATAAAAACTATGAAATAAGACATGGAATCATGTAGTGAGCAAAAAAGTGTTTTATATATAAATAGATTTGAGATTCATCAAAGTAGCCACCGTTTGCCTTAATGACAGCTTTGCTGTACTGTATGAAGGACACGTTTTGATTGTCTGTCAGGTAGACTAGGGAGTCGTGTCAGCTTTATCTGCAACATTGTCAACGTTTTGTCTCAATGACTCCATTACTGACTACACCCCAGGTATCTGAAGCAGGAGCTACCAGAGGAATGGACCATTGACCGTCTGGCAGAGGGATTCTCGGTCCATCGTGACGTCATCCTACGAGTCCTGAGGAGCAAGTTCGCCCCCACCCCAGAGAGGAAAGCTAAACAGGACACCAGCGTGTGGGCCAGGCTGAGACAGCAGGCCTTACCTGGGGGTGGAGCAGGGGGACAGGAGAGGCAGAAAGCCCTACCTGGGGGTGGAGCAGGGGGACAGGATAGGCAGGTGGCCCTACCTGGAGGGAGACAGGGCAGGCAGAAAGCCCTACCTGGGGGTGGAGCAGGGGGACAGGGCGGGCAGAAAGCCCTACCTGGGGGTGGAGCAGGGGGACAGGGCGGGCAGAAAGCCCTACCTGGGGGTGGAGCAGGGGGACAGGAGAGGCAGGTGGCCCTACTTGGGGGTGGAGCAGGGGAACAGGGCAGGCAGAAAGCCCTACCTGGGGGTGGAGCAGGGGGACAGGATAGGCAGGTGGCCCTACCTGGAGGGAGACAGGGCAGGCAGAAAGCCCTACCTGGGGGTGGAGCAGGGGGACAGAAAGCCCTACCTGGGGGTGGAGCAGGGGGACAGGAGATGCAGGTGGCCCTACCTGGTGGTGGAGGGGCAGGGGGGCCGGGCAGAACACAGCTGCCTGCCTCTGGACATAGAAGTAGCAAACCAGCCATGCTGCCCACAGGAAGTGGCACTGGTGCCCTGGTCACCCTGGCTAGCCACAGTAGCCAGAGGCTGATAGCCAGGGACTTGGAGGATGACCCTGGCCCAAGAGCCATGATGACTACTGCTAATTTTCCTGCTGCTCCTCTCACCTCACTACCCACCCAGCTCTCATCCTCACCAACCCTGCACAGCAGACACACCTCAGGACAAGATAACTCGAGAGGGGAGTGGGAGGAAGAGGAAAATGTTCCAGAGGACAATGTGTCGGAGAAGGTTGAGGAGAAAGACGACCAGGAGGAGAGATGGGATGGAAGGGTGTTTTCAGAGGAAGAACTGGAGGAACTAATGCTGTCGTCAAAGCCTTCGCCAGTGGTACCGAATGGGAGAGAGTTCTTTGACAGTGAAGGAAACTTCCTGTACAGAATCTGAGATAGCAAAATGACACCCTATTCCCTACATAGTGCACTACTTTTGACCAGCGCTAATGGCATCCTATTCCCTATATAGTGCACTACTTTAGACCAGGACCCGATGGGTGCCATTTTAGAAGTAGCCTGAGATGTTGTTAATGTGTTGGTTTCCTAAATACAATCAAATGCAATAGACTTCTGTTGGAAGATGCCGGAGACTCTGATTATGTCGCAAACCAATAAAGCACCATTTCAAATGTATGGGTTAGTCACAAGTTTTGATTCTATACTTTGTTTTCTTGAATGTTGCACATATTGACATTGGAATGAAATGTAATTTTAAGTTCAGAAGAGGCAACTTTCAAAGGGACAAGTTAATTTATTGGTTGTCAACCCAAAGCAAAATTATCTCAAATATACAGAACAAGAGATACCCAGCCGATACCCAGATTCAACAATTGATCATTTCTTTATACAGCCATTTTAAAAATGTAAGAAAAAAAAAGTCTCACCTCTCAAATCAAAGACATAAAACCAGCATGATTAAATAGGTATGAATCATTCAGAACAAGGGTCTTCCCAGTGTTAACTACAGTACAGGTGTTGCCTCTAATGCCAATCGACATTTATTTTAGTCCTGTGCAAGTACAGAGATGTTTTTGTACAAACCGAACACCCAAGTATAGGCTGCATTATAAATTAGATGAAACATTGCATTTGTCTGTTTTCACAGTGGACAAATCAAGTTGTATTACATGACAAGGGAATCAAATGAGTTTTATGTTCCGATTGCCTTATAGTTTGGGAGAGTATTCAGAGAACAGTTGTACTGAACAGAAGGGTAGTCAGTATTGAAGGGAGTTTCATTTGAGGTGAAATCCTTATTCACATAATTACAGTAAGTGCAATCTACGGGGTGTCAATGACAGAGTGAATGCAACTGTGGTTACACGGACATCTATGGGCCCTGGTCAAAAGTGCATCCTATGGGCCCTGGTCAAAAGTAGTCCCCTATATAGGGAACAAGGTGCTATTTGGGATGCACACTTTGAATCTATTATAGACAGTACATACACTTGCCACTCATTGGGAAGGCACAAACCCAACCCCCCCATACTACACAGACATTACCCCCAAATGGGCTTCCGAGGCTAGAATGATCCTGTCTCTGTGAAACTAAAGTCAATGACCTTCTCAGGTAGTTAAACCGTAATAAAATATGTGATTCAGTAGAATTAGCTCATCTCATATTCACATATGAGCTACAGTACATAGAGGTCGGTTCTACACACACTGAAAACAGGCACGCCAGTGTTAAACTGCTACACATCCATACAACATTGTTATAAAAACCCACTTCTTCTAGCAAACTGCTTCATCAATAATGTTCAGATCTATGTACTACATTTAAAAATGTGCTTTTAGGTCCTGTGTTTACGTTGGTGCCCTCTCCATCTTATCAGCTCCTATCTACAGCTCAAACATGCTCTGCCCACAATGCAACACCTGGGCACAAACACAGTAGCAGCCAAATATAAACCAGCAGCCTCGATGTTTGTGTGTGTGTGTGTTAGCGCTAACTCATTGTGTAGTCCAGTGATGGATTCCTACTGTTCTTTCTTCACTTTTAGATCTACTTTCACTGGTGTAGGATTACCTAAACATATTAAAACACAAGAACACGAGAAATGAAGAGGCGTAAGGCCAATAGCTATTTGTACACTAGATTTTCTCCCTCTGACTAACTAAAACAGACAGTTTTCAAATACAAAAAAAAAAAAAGGACATTGTTCCAATACAGTCAAATTATAATTTGAAATACATGCACGCAACACATTTGTATTACCCCATTGAGATCAAATGCATGATTTAGGCGGTGAAAGTTTGAGTCAGGTACACATTTCTCGGGTTAGGATACGTCGCTTTAGTTCAGTCTAGTTTAGAGGGACGTTCACTCCTGCTATGAAAGCTTAGTGCGTTGATACAGTGGATCTAAAACATGTTATTGCTATCCAACTTTAAATGCTTATAAATATTTCCACTTGCATCTTATTAGTTAGGCAAAATACTTACAAATAATTTTTCCAAGCCACAGTACCCAACAGCAACCCATGTACCATGTCCCCGACTCCTGTCACATCAATGAAAAAAGGAAAGCTCTTTATGTACAGTGCAGGGGGGAGGGGGGGAAACAGGAAAAGTCTTCATTAGAAGCGTATACGTAATATTCCCAAGAGCCCCAGTCTCAAGCGTTTATAACCCGTAATGTTGTTTATGTTCACTTGGTTGAAAAAAAAGACAACGTAAAGCTAAGAGAAGATGGCTGATGATGATTAAAAACAGCTTCTACACAGCAGTTCCAGAGGTCCATTATTTAAATGTTCACCAGTAGTCCAGAACCACCACATTCCATCACTCAATTGTTCCCAAAGGAACTTGGGAGATTACATTCTAAAATCAACCACAACAACACTACTTACTACTGGCCCCCTTTGCTCTCCTGCTGAACTCTGTATGCGTTTCTCACTCAGAACAGAAAGCCTCATTGGATACCTCACTGATGAGAGCTGCGTTAGAAGGACTCTCCACCAGGCGATGTAAGGTCAGGGGTTAAGAGTTAAAGGGTCATGGTGGAGGGGAGAAGGAGGAAGTAACAGGAAGCGAAGAAGAGAGCAGCAGCGAGCCTCGGTGTACACATAGGACAAACTTGTTCTTCAATATAGAGCAGTGAGCCTAAGGACAGACAGGAGACTAGATTCCCCCGCTAGCTGCAGGAGCTTCTAGGTTGTAAAGGAGAGACAGGAGGCTAGGTGTTCCTCCTGGTAGCTGGAAATGCCACCTGTTAATCCAGAAGATCCTAGAGACACACAGAGAACAAACATTCCTATGTAAGTGGACTTTTAATAGGAAGGACTAGAGAAAACACTGAGGCAAAGGAAAGTCACAACCAATTCTTCACCAAGGGATTGAGGTAAATTGTATATTTATAATAAGTGCAGAGGCCATACAAAAAAAAAAAGACGTTTGTGTGTTTGTACCATTACCTCGTCTGAATCGTGTAAGCCGGTCTTGTTGCTAGCCCGAGTGTGGTTGCTGTCTAATGGCTCGTCTACTCCGTCTCCCTGGGCCTCAGCATGCTGCTGTAGGACAGAGTACCTGTGTACCAGGAACCTGGGGGAGCCAATCAAAACACACCGAGCCACTTATAACCTTTTCACACATCATTGTGCCGACCAGAACCAAATGGTGCTGGCTCAGATATAAAAAAAAAAAATCACTGTGCTTGAGTAACCGTCTCTGATCTTAAACAACAGCAGTATAGCTTGATTTGCTATGTACCGATCTTAAAACAACAGTATAGCTTGATTTGCTATGTACCGATCTTAAAACAACAGTATAGCTTGATTTGCTATGTACCGATCTTAAAACAACAGTATAGCTTGATTTGCTCTGTACCGATCTTAAAACGACAACAGTATAGCTTGATTTGCTATGTACCGATCTTAAAACAACAGCAGTATAGCTTGATTTGCTATGTACCGATCTTAAAACGACAACAGTATAGCTTGATTTGCTATGTACCGATCTTAAAACGACAACAGTATAGCTTGATTTGCTATGTACCGATCTTAAAACAACAGCAGTATAGCTTGATTTGCTATGTACCGATCTTAAAAACAACAGCAGTATAGCTTGATTTGCTATGTACCGATCTTAAAACGACAACAGTATAGCTTGATTTGCTATGTACCGATCTTAAAACGACAACAGTATAGCTTGATTTGCTATGTACCGATCTTAAAACAACAGCAGTATAGCTTGATTTGCTATGTACCGATCTTAAAACGACAACAGTATAGCTTGATTTGCTATGTACCGATCTTAAAACGACAACAGTATAGCTTGATTTGCTATGTACCGATCTTAAAACAACAGCAGTATAGCTTGATTTGCTATGTACCGATCTTAAAAACAACAGCAGTATAGCTTGATTTGCTATGTACCGATCTTAAAACAACAGTATAGCTTGATTTGCTATGTACCGATCTTAAAAACAACAGCAGTATAGCTTGATTTGCTATGTACCGATCTTAAAACGACAACAGTATAGCTTGATTTGCTATGTACCGATCTTAAAACGACAACAGTATAGCTTGATTTGCTATGTACCGATCTTAAAACAACAGCAGTATAGCTTGATTTGCTATGTACCGATCTTAAAAACAACAGCAGTATAGCTTGATTTGCTATGTACCGATCTTAAAACAACAGTATAGCTTGATTTGCTATGTACCGATCTTAAAACAACAGTATAGCTTGATTTGCTATGTACCGATCTTAAAACAACAGTATAGCTTTATTTGCTCTGTACCGATCTTAAAACAACAACAGTATAGCTTGATTTGCAATGTACCGATCTTAAAACAACAGCAGTATAGCTTGATTTGCTATGTACCGATCTTAAAACAACAGTTGCTGTACTGACCTTCCACCGCAGATGTACTTCTTGACAAAGAGGAACCCGGCCACGACACTGAGCAGGACAATGATCAGAACCGTCACTACGATGGGTGCTGAGCTGGACAGATGGCCGTCCGTCTTTAGGAGGGGAGAGATACAGAGAGAGTACAAGGACAACTCTTCCATCGTTGTCATGCAGTATACATAGAGAGACAGAGAGAGAGACTTCCAGAAATGGGAAAGCATGTGTTACCATGACTACTGACAGTCGTGCAGCAGGATTAAGGTCATGTAACCAACCGATGGTTACTGAGGTTTACACTGTTTTGAAGATGAAATCCCTATCAATCTTTCTGTCAGTCTCTTGGGTTAAAATGTTTTAAGTGATTCCACGTTCAAACTGCCCTTGTTATACGTAAGTTGTCAAATTCAATAAATGTTGTTACGCAAGGATTCCTTCCATTGTTTTTTGACATTCTAGAACAGGACCAGTGAGAACCAGTGAAAACCAGTGTGGACCACTGAAGACCAGTGAGAACCAGTGAAAACCAGTGAAAACAAGTGTGGACCAGTGGCGTGGTCATCTCTACTCACCAGTAGTTCCTGAGGTCCCAGTAGGTCATTGACACACCTCTTACTGAGGTCTATCTCTTTTCTCTCCGGCTGTGTTCCTCCCTCACACTTATCCCCAGGGATCTTCCTATAGCTGTGGACCAAGACGACATGGTTAGTGGTAAGTCATGGTCACAAAGAAACTATCTTAATTAAATCAAACTGTTTTGGTCACATACACACAGTTAGCAGATGTTATTGGTCACATACACACAGTTCGCAGATGTTATTGGTCACATACACATAGTTAGCAGATGTTATTGGTCACATACACATAGTTAGCAGATGTTATTGGTCACATACACATAGTTAGCAGATGTTATTGTGAGTGTAGCAAAATGCTTGTGCTTAAATATACAGTGGGGCAAAAAAGTATTTAGTCAGCCACCAATTGTGCAAGTTCTCCCACTTAAAAAGTTGAGAGGCCTGTAATTTTCATCATAGGTACACTTCAACTATGACAGACAAAATGAGAAGAAAAAAAATCCAGAAAATCACATTGTAGGATTTTTAATGAACTTATTTGCAAATTATGGTGGAAAATAAGTATTTGGTCACCTACAAACAAGCAAGATTTCTGGCTCTCACAGACCTGTAGCTTCTTCTTTAAGAGGCTCCTCTGTCCTTCACTCGTTACCTGTATTAATGGCACCTGTTCGAACTTGTCATCAGTATAAAAGACACCTGTCCACAACCTCAAACAGTCACACTCCAAACAAGCAAGATCTCACCCCGTGGGGTCAAAATTATCACAAGAACGGTGAGCAAAAATCCCAGAACCACACGGGGGGACCTAGTGAATGACCTGCAGAGAGCTGGGATCAAAGTAACAAAGCCTACCATCAGTAACACACTACGCCGCCTGGGTCTCAAATCCTGCAGTGCCAGAAGTGTCCCCCTGCTTAAGCCAGTACATGTCCAGGCCCGTCTGAAGTTTGCTAGAGAGCATTTGGATGATCCAGAAGAAGATTGGGAGAACTTTTTGGTAAAAACTCAACTCGTTGTGTTTGGAGGACAAAGAACACCATACCTACTGTGAAGCATGGGGGTGGAAACATCATGCTTTGGGGCTGTTTTTCTGCAAAGGGACCAGGTCCACTGATCCGTGTAAAGGAAAAAATGAATGGGGCCATGTATCGTGAGATTTTGAGTGACAACCTCCTTCCATCAGCAAGGGCATTGAAGATGAAACGTGGCTGGGTCTTTCAGCATGATAATGATCCCAAGCACATCGCCCGGGCAACGAAGGAGTGGCTTCGTAAGAAGCGTTTCAAGGTCCTGGAGTGGCCTAGCCAGATCTCAACCCCACAGAAAATGGGGGGTCCCCACCCCATAGAAAATCTTTGGAGGGAGTTGAAAGTCCGTGTTGCCCAGCAACAGCCCCAAAACATCACTGCTCTAGAGGAGATCTGCATGGAGGAATGGGCCAAAATACCAGCAACAGTGTGTGAAAACCTTGTGAAGACTTACAGAAAACATTTGACCTCTGTCATTGCCAACAAAGGATATTTAAAGTATTGAGATAAACTTTTGTTATTGACCAAATACTTATTTTCCACCATAATTTGCAAATAAATTCATTAAAAATCCTACAATGTGATTTTCTGGAAACTTCCAGAAATAGGAACCCATGTGCTACCATGACTTCTGACAGTTGTGCAGCACGATCAGGTGGTTCCGTGATGCACACTCTGATAAGTCACCTTGCCTGAGACCTGTAGACTTGTGTTAGCTCCTCAAGCTAATTCCTAGACTTTAGCACAGTGGGCTAACACAGTCTTGTGATACACAGCGCAGGAGATCCAGGTTGGACCACAGATGACTAAAGCCTTACCCTCTGGTCTGCAGCAGCTCCTTCTTGCCTTGCAGACAGAACTCCAGAACGTGGCCCTTCAGGTCAGGCTGCTCCACACACTCCGAGCTGTTCTCTTTACGATAGTACCCAAAGTCACTGCAGGATGGCAGCGTGGAGCAGGTTAGACAGGGGCAGCAGGCAGACAGCACAGTTAGTGGTGTTGAGAACAATTACTATTCTTCTGCCACTGGTAAAATGTCTGGAGCTAGGGTGACCACCACAGTGTACAGTAGCTAGGGTGACCACCACAGTGTACAGTAGCTAGGGTGACCGCCACAGTGTACAGTAGCTAGGGTGACCGCCACAGTGTACAGTAGCTAGGGTGACCGCCACAGTATACAGTAGCTAGGGTGACCGCCACAGTGTACAGTAGCTAGGGTGACCGCCACAGTGTACAGTAGCTAGGGTGACCGCCACAGTGTACAGTAGCTAGGGTGGCCGCCACAGTGTACAGTAGCTAGGGTGACCGCCACAGTGTACAGTAGCTAGGGTGACCGCCAGTGTACAGTAGCTAGGGTGACCGCCACAGTGTACAGTAGCTAGGGTGACCGCCACAGTGTACAGTAGCTAGGGTGACCGCCACAGTGTACAGTAGCTAGGGTGGCCGCCACAGTGTACAGTAGCTAGGGTGGCCGCCACAGTGTACAGTAGCTAGGGTGACCGCCACAGTGTACAGTAGCTAGGGTGACCGCCAGTGTACAGTAGCTAGGGTGACCGCCCCAGTGTACAGTAGCTAGGGTGACCGCCACAGTGTACAGTAGCTAGGGTGACCGCCACAGTGTACAGTAGCTAGGGTGACCGCCAGTGTACAGTAGCTAGGGTGACCGCCACAGTGTACAGTAGCTAGGGTGACCGCCAGTGTACAGTAGCTAGGGTGACCGCCAGTGTACAGTAGCTAGGGTGACATATGCAGTAAACGGTAAAGTTCGCCCAACTTTAAATACCATTGTGGTTACGTTCCCATCTCCATACCGCCACACCAGAATGCATGATCTTAGGTAGTATACTAGCGTGGCTATTGGAACAGATTCATGAGGACTAGACTTCTCACCACAGAAAGTCATCCAGGGTGCAGGGACAAGGGGCGGGTTGCTTGTTGACCTCATAGTCCCGTCCGTTCAAGCAGACAGAGGCCTTCCTGAGACGCAGGAACTTCTCCTTGTAACCCAACATACAGCCGTCGTTAGGGTCGCTGATGTCATCAGAGTGCGCCAGCCACTGCACGTAGTCTTGGTCCTCACCTGAGAAACAGACATGAGTTTGCAAGAGGCTTTAGTTCGGTGGGCTAACACAGACCTGTGATGTGCTGGAGACCCAGGAGCCATCTATTACGGCAGCTTTTTTCCCCTGGTACTGGGTACTCAGTGTTATAATGCACGTCTGGGTACTGGGTGTTATAATGCACGTCTGGGTACTGGGTGTTATAATGCACGTCTGGGTACTGGGTGTTATAATGCACGTCTGGGTACTGGGTGTTATAATGCACGTCTGGGTACTGGGTGTTATAATGCACGTCTGGGTACTCGGTGTTATAATGCACGTCTGGGTACTCGGTGTTATAATGCACGTCTGGGTACTGGGTGTTATAATGCACGTCTGGGTACTGGGTGTTATAATGCACGTCTGGGTACTGGGTGTTATAATGCACGTCTGGGTACTGGGTGTTATAATGCACGTCTGGGTACTCGGTGTTATAATGCACGTCTGGGTACTCGGTGTTATAATGCACGTCTGGGTACTCGGTGTTATAATGCACGTCTGGGTACTCGGTGTTATAATGCACGTCTGGGTACTCGGTGTTATAATGCACGTCTGGGTACTCGGTGTTATAATGCACGTCTGGGTACTCGGTGTTATAATGCACGTCTGGGTACTCGGTGTTATAATGCACGTCTGGGTACTCGGTGTTATAATGCACGTCTGGGTACTCGGTGTTATAATGCACGTCTGGGTACTCGGTGTTATAATGCACGTCTGGGTACTCGGTGTTATAATGCACGTCTGGGTACTCGGTGTTATAATGCACGTCTGGGTACTCGGTGTTATAATGCACGTCTGGGTACTCGGTGTTATAATGCACGTCTGGGTACTCGGTGTTATAATGCACGTCTGGGTACTCGGTGTTATAATGCACGTCTGGGTACTCGGTGTTATAATGCACGTCTGGGTACTCGGTGTTATAATGCACGTCTGGGTACTCGGTGTTATAATGCACGTCTGGGTACTCGGTGTTATAATGCACGTCTGGGTACTCGGTGTTATAATGCACGTCTGGGTACTCGGTGTTATAATGCACGTCTGGGTACTCGGTGTTATAATGCACGTCTGGGTACTCGGTGTTATAATGCACGTCTGGGTACTCGGTGTTATAATGCACGTCTGGGTACTCGGTGTTATAATGCACGTCTGGGTACTCGGTGTTATAATGCACGTCTGGGTACTCGGTGTTATAATGCACGTCTGGGTACTCGGTGTTATAATGCACGTCTGGGTACTCGGTGTTATAATGCACGTCTGGGTACTCGGTGTTATAATGCACGTCTGGGTACTCGGTGTTATAATGCACGTCTGGGTACTCGGTGTTATAATGCACGTCTGGGTACTCGGTGTTATAATGCACGTCTGGGTACTCGGTGTTATAATGCACGTCTGGGTACTCGGTGTTATAATGCACGTCTGGGTACTCGGTGTTATAATGCACGTCTGGGTACTCGGTGTTATAATGCACGTCTGGGTACTCGGTGTTATAATGCACGTCTGGGTACTCGGTGTTATAATGCACGTCTGGGTACTCGGTGTTATAATGCACGTCTGGGTACTCGGTGTTATAATGCACGTCTGGGTACTCGGTGTTATAATGCACGTCTGGGTACTCGGTGTTATAATGCACGTCTGGGTACTCGGTGTTATAATGCACGTCTGGGTACTCGGTGTTATAATGCACGTCTGGGTACTCGGTGTTATAATGCACGTCTGGGTACTCGGTGTTATAATGCACGTCTGGGTACTGGGTACTCAGTGTTATAATGCATGTCTGGGTACTCAGTGTTATAATGCATGTCTGGGTACTGGGTACTCAGTGTTATAATGCATGTCTGGGTACTGGGTACTCAGTGTTATAATGCATGTCTGGGTACTGGGTACTCAGTGTTATAATGCATGTCTGGGTACTGGGTGTTATAATGCATGTCTGGGTACTCAGTGTTATAATGCATGTCTGGGTACTGGGTGTTATAATGCATGTTTAGGTACTGGGTACTCAGTGTTATAATGCATGTCTGGGTACTCAGTGTTATAATGCATGTCTGGGTACTGGGTACTCAGTGTTATAATGCATGTCTGGGTACTCAGTGTTATAATGCATGTCTGTATCACATCATTAGCCTACAGTAGCTGTATCCCATGGTATTACTTGTACTCACAGTCTCTAGTGAGCAGCTCTCTGAAGTCGATGGTGACTGATACCCAGTACTGACTGAGCAGAGAGTCTCTGTAGCCCCAGACACTGACGTTCATAGACCTCGCCCCCGGCTCCGACGCTAGCCCTGTGAAGTGGATGGGATCGCTAGTGAACTGGTGAACGTGCCAGCACTGGCCCTCGTCTGTGGAAAACCTGACAGGAAAGAACACATTACTGTATATCAGCACAATGAGGTGTTTTATTGTACGTTTAAGTGGTTTCTTTCTTTCTTGGCCTCTGCATTCTAGCCTGGGTACCAGTTTGTCTTACAGCCGAATAGTACGAGACTGGGATCCAGGCTTCCTGCGTCGCCTGTCTGAAACGACAGCCTGATCTATTCCCTATACAGTACACAACTTTTGACCAGAGCCCTTATTGTTCCTATATAGTACACTACTTAGAACACATAGCCCTTATTGTTCCTATATAGTACACTACTTAGACCACATAGCCCTTATTGTTCCTATATAGTACACTATTTAGACCAGAGCCCTTATTGTTCCTATATAGTACACTATTTAGACCAGAGCCCTTATTGTTCCTATATAGTACACTACTTAGAACACATAGCCCTTATTGTTCCTATATAGTACACTACTTAGAACACATAGCCCTTATTGTTCCTATATAGTACACTATTTAGACCAGAGCCCTTATTGTTCCTATATAGTACACTACTTAGAACACATAGCCCTTATTGTTCCTATATAGTACACTACTTAGAACACATAGCCCTTATTGTTCCTATATAGTACACTATTTAGACCAGAGCCCTTCTTATGGAAACACAGACGTACTTGATGTCTTTGATGGGCTGAGCAGAGTGCTCCACGGCCACCAGGAGTCCACCAGAGTCCAGGATGGCATAGTGGTGAGGTCCCTCCAGGGCCTGTAGCCAGGTGTAACCTCCATCATCTGACACGAATACGTCAGGCTTCATCACAGAGATGGCATCGCCCACACTCCCTGAGAGGGGAGAGGGGTCAGAGGGGAGAGGTTAGAGGTCAAAATTAAATAGACAGTAAGGTGTAGCCTCTGTCATCTGATAGTTTATTTATTAAGTTACTGTATATTCTTCAAGAATCCATTTTCTATTCAGTATATCATTCATTTAAAATGTTTAAAATATTTTTTATTTTTTTGAAATGGATGCACCAATCCGTTTAGAGAACAGATGGTATACCTCCTGAACCAGTTGACCTATCAGAAAGAAGAAGAAGAAGAAACCTCACAGCCCATATCCATAACACACTGCACGGCATATCCTCTTCAATCATAATCACAGTCACTTAGTGGTGCGATATTGACTACATTTTGCACGTCATCATTTGCATGCCAGCAGGGTGTGGTCCATCAAGGTGATGGAGTGACACAGGTGTGTGTGTGTGTGTGTGTTTACAGCACACAATCAGCTTCAACTTTGTCAATGTAACATCAGCTCTACACTTTCCAGACCAGGAGGAGAACTCCGTCCATTCAGGTGTGTTCCTTTTATCTCAGAATGTGTGTCTAATGCAGACCTGGGTTTTAAATACCCTTTTAATAGTATGTCAATTACTTTCCAAGACATTTGTTAGTCAATAATTGGAAGAATATATATATATTTTTAAACACAATCAGTTGAATATTTGATATGTTTGGAATTACACTTGGAAAGTATTGGCATGTATTTGAAAATACTAAAATACACAGTATTTATACAAATACATACTGTGCTGCATTTAAACCCTGTATTTAAAATGATGTATATGGACATATTTTGAAAAAGTTGGTTATTTATAGGACATTATTTGAAAATACTTTCAAATAGTTCCAACAGAGGTAGGTGATTCAGTCCACATTAAATTTAAAATACTCCAATATTTATATTACTACCAATCAAACACACGTGTATTTAAAACCAGTTCTAAATCTAATGTATGAAATAAAATGGGGGAAATGCTAGTTTTGCAGAAGTTTGATAATGTCTTATTCAACACATCTGATGAAATTAAGTGTCATGTCCTTTTCTGATATGGAGTGATTTCCTTAAATTGACTGAGTAGAAATGGAATTCATCCCAAAATCTTGATTCCTTTGAATGTCACATGCTTTACCGTACCATTTGCAACAGGAATAAACTCTATCATTGTCAAAGCATACTAAAGCCCACACACCAATCCAGAAAGTGAAGACATGAACACCTCAGAGACAAACAGAACCTCAGTAGCTGGCCTCCATGCACAAGGCACATCCATCAACACTGCTTCCTGCGCACTCAATCTCATCCCGAGTGTCCCCACCAATGGCTACGTCCTGTGGCTGATCCTGACTGGAGTGGGAGGGACAATATGGCCTCAGAGTTATTCTCGCTCAGACCTGGCCGTGTCTCTTCTGCCTGAATTCTGTCTTCTTTGTTGTCAGCATACACATCAAATCAACTGCCGTCTCAAGTCTTGCAGCATTTGGCACGGGTCTCTTGTACACTGGTCGACTCTTGTTTCAAAGCTGTATCTGTGTGGAGCGTTACCTGGCGGTGGTTCACCCTGTAACCTTTCTGAAGTACAAACCCCTGAGATACAGGGTGGGCTGTTGTGGTGCTGTCTGGCTGATAGTTCTTGGGGACGGTTTGTTCGGTGTGCATCTGATTTAAAATGTCTATATACATCTATGCTTACTTTGGTTCTGTACCTCCTCCTGATGTATGTGAAGGGGTTCTGCTGCCTCTCAAGGCTGTGAAACGGCCTGGGCCAGGGGACAGAGAGGGGACAAATAACATGAAGATGAGGGCGTTTAAGGTCATTTTGATTATCTCGGTGTCTATGATGGCGAGTTACCTCCCCATTATTGTAATTCTATCTTTAGCCATTGTCCCTCAATCATGATGAAATGCAGTACTTCACACATACCATTGGTTTATCCATTTTTGTGATTACTGGGTTTGTGCAGCCTCTCCTCTATGTCCACAGGGCTGGGAAGCTCCCCTGTACCAGGGCTCTCTCAATCTAGTTCCTTTCTATTCTTCCCGATTGATGTTTTAAAATGTTTTGGGCATTAATCCTCAACTATTTTTTTCTATGTTTTGATAATCAGGATATCATTTGTTGTTGGTTTTGTTCTATAAATATTTGAAACAGCCTTTACAAGCCCCTCTGGGTTTTCTACCTCTCCTGTAAATGCTATTTTGACTTGCCTTTTAAACCCTCATCATCACATTGTCTTGTATTTTCCTGTGTGCAAATAAATAAATAACTTAATCATTCTCTGAGGATGAGGTGAGCAGACTACCTATTAGACACAACTGATTCAAACATTATATATTGGTGGTTCTCTGTAGTTCAGTTGGTAGAACACGGTCCTCTGTAGTTCAGTTGGTAGAAC
This sequence comes from Oncorhynchus clarkii lewisi, assembly GCF_045791955.1. NCBI lineage: Eukaryota > Metazoa > Chordata > Actinopteri > Salmoniformes > Salmonidae > Oncorhynchus > Oncorhynchus clarkii. The sequence goes on from NC_092162.1 coordinate 70,131,097, forward strand.
ACGGTCCTCTGTAGTTCAGTTGGTAGAACACGGTCCTCTGTAGTTCAGTTGGTAGAACATGGTCCTCTGTAGTTCAGTTGGTAGAACACGGTCCTCTGTAGTTCAGTTGGTAGAACACGGTCCTCTGTAGTTCAGGTAGTAGAACATGGTCCTCTGTAGTTCAGTTAGTAGAACATGGTCCTCTGTAGTTCAGTTAGTAGAACATGGTCCTCTGTAGTTCAGTTAGTAGAACATGGTCCTCTGTAGTTCAGTTGGTAGAACACGGTCCTCTGTAGTTCAGGTAGTAGAACATGGTCCTCTGTAGTTCAGGTAGTAGAACATGGTCCTCTGTAGTTCAGTTAGTAGAACACGGTCCTCTGTAGTTCAGTTGGTAGAACACGGTCCAGGATAGTTGGTTCGATACCCGGGACCACCACTAAATGTATGCAGCATGAATAAGTTGCTTTGGATTAAACTGTCTCCTAAAAGGCATATATTGTATCATTACAGGGGTGTCAGACTAATTTATTAATAATAATATAATATCCAGTGCCTTCTGAAAATATTCCGACCCCTTGACTTTTTCCACATTTTGTGAGTTTAGGTTATAAAATTGATAAAATTAGTCCCCCCCCCCCCCCCTCATCATTTCTACACACAATACCCCATAATGACAAAGCAAAGTGTTTTTTTAGAAACTGAAATATTGCATTAGCATCAATATTCGGAAACTTTACTCAGTTCTTTGTTGAAGCACCTTTGGCAGCAATTAAATTACACTACAAGTATGAAGCAAGCTTAGCACCTGTATTTGGGGAGTTTCTCCCATTCTTCTCTGCAAATCCTCTCAAACTCTGTCAGGTTGGATGGGGAGCGTTGCTACACAGCTATTTTCAGGTTTCTCCAGAGATGGTTGATCGGGTTCAAGTCCGTGTTCTGGCTGTGACACTCAAGGACTTCTCCCGAAGCCACTCCTGCGTTGTCTTGGCTGTGTGCTTAGAGTCATTGTCCTGTTGGAAGGGTGAACCTTCATCCCAGTCTGAGGTCCTGAGCGCTGTGGAGCAGGTTTTCATCAGGGATCTCTCTGTACTTTGCTCCGTTCATCTTTCCCTCGATCCTGACTAGCCTCAGTTCCTGCCGCCCTAAAACATCCCCACAGCATGATGCTGCCACCACCATGCTTCACCGTAGGGATTGTGCCAGGTTTTATCCAGACATGACACTTGGCATTCAGGCCAAAGAGTTTAATCTTGGTTTTATCAGACCAGAGAATCTTGTTTCTCATGGTCTGAGAATGCTTTAGGTGCCTTTTGGCAAACTCCAAGCAGGCTGTCATGTGCCTTTTACTGAGGAGTGTCTTCCGTTTGGCCACTCTAACACAAAGGCCTGATTGGTGGAGTGCTGCAGAGATGGTTGTCCTTCTGGAAAGTTCTCCCATCTCCACAGAGAAACTCTGGAGCTCTGTCAGAGTGACCATTGGGGTCATGGTCACCTCACTGACCAAGGCCCTACTCCCCTGATTGCTCAGTTTGGCTGGGCAGCCAGCTCTAGGAAAAGTCTTGGTGGTTCGAAATGTCTTCCATTTAAGAATGATGGAGAACACTGTGATCTTGGGGACCTTCAATGCTGCAAAAATGTTTTGGTACCCTTCCCCAGATCTCTGCCTCGACACAATCCTGTCTCGGAGCTCTACGGACAATTCCTTTGACCGCATGGCTTGGTTTTTGCTCTGACATGCACTGTCAACCTTATATAGACAGGTGTGTGCCTTTCCAAATCATCTCCAATCAATTGAATTTACCACAGGTAGACAGACTCCAATCAAGTTGTAGAAACATCTCAAGGATGATCAATGGAAACAGGATGCACCTGATCTCAAGTTCTAGTCTCATAGCAAATGGTCAAAATTAATTATGTAAATAAGGTATGTTTTTTTATTTGTAATATATTTGCAAACATGTCTAAAAACCTGTTTTCACTTTGTCATTATGGGGTATTGTGATGTCATTATGGGGTATTGTGATGTCATTATGGGGTATTGTGATGTCATTATGGGGTATTGTGATGTCATTATGGGGTATTGTGATGTCATTATGGGGTATTGTGATGCCATTATGGGGTATTGTGATGCCATTATGGGGTATTGTGATGCCATTATGGGGTATTGTGATGCCATTATGGGGTATTGTGGTGTCATTATGGGGTATTGTGGTGTCATTATGGGGTATTGTGGTGTCATTATGGGGTATTGTGGTGTCATTATGGGGTATTGTGGTGTCCTTATGGGGTATTGTGGTGTCCTTATGGGGTATTGTGGTGTCATTATGGGGTATTGTGATGTCATTATGGGGTATTGTGATGTCATTATGGGGTATTGTGATGTCATTATGGGGTATTGTGATGTCATTATGGGGTATTGTGATGTCATTATGGGGTATTGTGATGTGATTATGGGGTATTGTGATGTGATTATGGGGTATTGTGATGTCATTATGGGGTATTGGGATGTCATTACGGGGTATTGGGATGTCATTACGGGGTATTGGGATGTCATTACGGGTTATTGTGATGTCATTACGGGGTATTGGGATGTCATTACGGGGTATTGTGATGTCATTACGGGGTATTGTGATGTCATTACGGGGTATTGTGATGTCATTACGGGGTATTGTGATGTCATTATGGGGTATTGTGATGGGGTATTGTGATGTCATTATGGGGTATTGTGATGTCATTATGGGGTATTGTGATGTCATTATGGGGTATTGTGATGTCATTATGGGGTATTGTGATGTCATTATGGGGTATTGTGATGTGATTATGGGGTATTGTGATGTAATTATGGGGTATTGGGATGTCATTATGGGGTATTGGGATGTCATTATGGGGTATTGGGATGTCATTATGGGGTATTGGGATGTCATTATGGGTTATTGGGATGTCATTACGGGTTATTGTGATGTCATTACGGGGTATTGGGATGTCATTACGGGGTATTGTGATGTCATTACGGGGTATTGTGATGTCATTACGGGGTATTGTGATGTCATTACGGGGTATTGGGATGTCATTATGGGGTATTGTGATGTCATTATGGGGCATTGTGATGTCATTATGGGGCATTGTGATGTCATTATGGGGTATTGTGATGTCATTATGGGGTATTGTGATGTCATTATGGGGCATTGTGATGTCATTATGGGGTATTGTGATGGGGTATTGTGATGTCATTATGGGGTATTGTGATGGGGTATTGTGATGTCATTATGGGGTATTGTGATGTCATTATGGGGTATTGTGATGTCATTATGGGGTATTGGGATGTCATTACGGGGTATTGTGATGTCATTACGGGGTATTGTGATGTCATTACGGGGTATTGTGATGTCATTATGGGGTATTGTGATGGGGTATTGTGATGTCATTATGGGGTATTGTGATGTCATTATGGGGCATTGTGATGTCATTATGGGGTATTGTGATGTCATTATGGGGTATTGTGATGTCATTTTGGGGTATTGTGATGTCATTATGGGGTATTGTGATGGGGTATTGTGATGTCATTATGGGGTATTGTGATGGGGTATTGTGATGTCATTATGGGGTATTGTGATGTCATTATGGGGTATTGTGATGTCATTATGGGGTATTGTGATGTCATTATGGGGTATTGTGATGTCATTATGGGGTATTGTGATGTCATTATGGGGTATTGGGATGTCATTATGGGGTATTGTGATGTCATTATGGGGTATTGTGATGTCATTATGGGGCATTGTGATGTCATTATGGGGCATTGTGATGTCATTATGGGGCATTGTGATGTCATTATGGGGCATTGTGATGTCATTATGGGGTATTGTGTGTAGATTGATGAGGATTTGTATTTATTTCATCCATTTTAGAATAAGGCTGTAACGTAAAATTAACTAAAAGTGGAAAAAGTCTTGGGGTCTAAATACTTTCCGAAGGCACTGTATGTCTTTTAGATTACGGGAGAAGGCCACAGATCAGTGGCTGAGTCTAGACATGAACCACGAGTGTCAACGCTGGACCAGCCTCCGGCACAAACACAACTGCCTGTCCTTTTTGCTAAGTCAAATTGAAATAGTAATGGACAGGTTAATGAGGATGAGGTATGTGTGTGTGTGTGTGTGTGTGAGTGATTTACCGTGAGCCATGATGAGTCCTACAGCGTTTGGTTCACTGAGAGGCAGCATGGGGACGTTCAGCTTCATAGCCGTGCTGTAAGCTGCGTGGATGTGGAGACTGCACTTGTCGGGGTCTTTGGCTGTGGAGTCACACTTGGTGTTGGCAGGTTTCTGCAGGGGCACCCATTCCCCTCCCTGGTCGAAGGACACCACGGACTGCACCGAGCCGTCTGGAGGAGAAATAAATAAACACAACGACGAGACAGAGGTTATCCTGAGAGACATATAGATATAATCCAGCGTTTCTCCATGTATGGCTCTCCTATAGACATGCAGCTGAACTCACACTGAACAGCTAATGAAAGTCATTCATCCTAGGCCTCATAACTGTTACGGCGGAAACACACCGCAGTCTGTCTGGGACACAGTCACGCAGCCTTTTTCCTGCCACGCACCAATGCCTTTGGAACTCCCTTTACCATCTCAGGCCTGCTCTACCTGTTGGGGGATTCAAAGCAGGTGTGTGTGTGTGTAGTCCCTACCCTCTGCCAGTATACTGGTGATGAAGACCCCTCGTAGAGAAGTAACGTTGGTGAAGTCAGTGTCTCCCCCTGTGGTGGTGTAGAGATGACGCTCCAGAGACTTAGAGTACACGGTACCCCTGTCGTCTGACACGTAGATGCTGCCATAGCCTGTGTCTGGGGAGATATAGGAGAAGAACTGTATTTGGGTACTGTAGAGATAAGAAATGGAGAAAAGTGAAGGAGAGTATAAGAGGAGGGGAGTAACAGGGGAGGAGAGGAGGAGAGTAACAGGGGAGGAGAGGAGGAGAGGAGGAGAGTAACAGGGGAGGAGAGGTGTAACATGGGGAGGAGAGGAGTAACAGGGGAGGAGAGGAGGAGAGTAACAGGGGAGGAGAGGAGGAGAGGAGGACAGTAACAGGGGAGGACAGTAACAGGGGAGGATAGGAGGACAGGTCCAGGGGAGGAGAGGAGGAGAGGAAAGGAGGAACAGGAGAGGAGGACAGGAACAGGGGAGGAGAGGAGGACAGGTCCAGGGGAGGAGAGGAGGACAGGAACAGGGGAGGAGAGGAGGACAGGTCCAGGGGAGGAGAGGAGACGACGAAAGGAGGAACAGGAGAGGAGGACAGGTCCAGGGAGGAGGACAGGAAAGGAGGAACAGGAGAGGAGGACAGGAACAGGGGAGGAGAGGAGGACAGGTCCAGGGGAGGAGAGGAGGAGAGGAAAGGAGGAACAGGAGAGGAGGACAGGTCCAGGGGAGGAGAGGAGGACAGGAACAGGGGAGGAGAGGAGGACAGGTCCAGGGGAGGAGAGGAGGACAGGTCCAGGGGAGGAGAGGAGGACAGGTCCAGGGGAGGAGAGGAGGAGAGGAAAGGAGGAACAGGAGAGGAGGACAGGAACAGGGGAGGAGAGGAGGAACAGGGGAGGAGAGGAGGAGAGGAACAGGGGAGGAGAGGAGGAACAGGGGAGGAGAGGAGGAACAGGGGAGGAGAGGAGGGGAACAGGGGAGGAGAGGGGAACAGAGACTTAAACAGTGCCTCTTGTCATCTGACACATAGACGGTGCCAAAGCCAGTGTCCAGGGACATAAAGGATTAGGTCACTGTATTAGGTCACTGCGACAACTGTATTAGAATAGATAAACAATGGAGAAAAGTGAAGGAGAGGAATAGAGGAGACATGGCAAGTGTCTGGAGACAATGAAACATTTAGAAACTAAAGGAGAACTTTTTAAGAGAAAGTTGTTCCATGTAGTGAACCTGTTATTCAATGCATTTGTATGGGCTAAAAGCAATAAGGCCCTCCAACATTTTTTTAATGAATAAACATAATACCAGTCAAAAGTTCGAACACACCTACTCATTAAAGGGTTTTCCTTAATTTGTACTATTATTTACATTGTTACATCATGCAGTAATTTAAAAAAAGTGTTAAACAAATCAAAATCTATTTTATATTTGAGATTCTTCAAAGGAGCCACCCGTTGCCTTGATGACAGCTTTGCACACTCTTGGCATTCTCTCAACCAGCTTCATGAGGTAGTCACCTGGAATGCATTTCAATTAACAGGTGTGCCTTGTTAAAAGTTAAATTCCATAAATTATTTTCCTTCTTAATGCGTTTGAGCCAATCAGTTGTGTTGTGACAAGGTAGGGGTGGTTTACAGAAGACAGCCCTATTTGGTAAAAGACCAAGTCCATATAATGGACTGATCCTCTGCAGCAGAGGTAACTCTGGGTCTTCCTTTCCTGTGGCGGTCCTCATGAGAGCCAGTTAACTCTAATGAACTGATCCTCCGCATCAGAGGTAACTGTCTCTCATGAGGACCGCCGCAGGAAAGGAAGACCCAGAGTTACCTCTGCTGCAGCGGATAAGTTCATGAGAGTTACCAGCCTCAGAAATTGCAAGGGTTTTTATTTATTTTTACTATTTTCTACATTGTAGAATATTAGTGAAGACATCTGGGTTCGCGCCCCCTCCTTGGGTTGTGCCGTGGCGGAGATCTTTGTGGGCTATACTCGGCCTTGTCTCAGGATGGTAAGTTGGTGGTTGAAGACATCCCTCTAGTGGTGTGGGGGCTGTGCTTTGGCAAAGTGGGTGGGGTTATATCCTGCCTGTTTGCCCTGTCTGGGGGTATCATCGGATGGGGCCAGAGTGTCTCCTGACCCCTCCTGTCTCAGCCTCCAGTATTTATGCTGCAGTAGTTTATGTCTCGGGGGGCTAGGGTCAGTCTGTTATATCTGGAGTACTTCTCCTGTCTTATCCGGTGTCCTGTGTGAATTAAAGTATGCTCTCTCCAATTCTCTCTCTCGGAGGACCTGAGCCCTAGGACCATGCCTCAGGACTACCTGGCATGATGACTCCTTGCTGTCCCCAGCCCACCTGGCCGTGCTGCTGCTCCAGTTTCAACTGTTCTGCCTGCGGCTATGGAACCCTGACCCAGGACCTGCTGTTTTTAACTCTCTAGAGACAGCAGGAGCGGTAGAGATACTCTGAATGATCGGCTATGAAAAGCCAACTGACCTTTACTCCGGAGGTGCTGACATGCTGCACTCTCGACAACTACTGTGATTATCATTATTTGACCCTGCTGGTCATCTATGAACATTTGAACATCTTGGCCATGTTCTGTTATAATCTCCACCAGGCACAGCCAGAAGAGGACTGGCCACCCCTCAGAGCCTGGTTCCTCTCTAGGTTTCGGCCTTTCTAGTGAGTTTTTCCTAGCCACCGTGCTTCTACACCTGCATTGCTTGCTGTTTGGGGTTTTAGGCTGGGTTTCTGTACAGCACTTTGAGATATCAGCTGATGTAAGAAGGGTTATATAAATAAATTTGATCAACTATGAAATAACACATATGGAATCATGCAGTAACAAAAAAAAAGTTAAACAAATCGAAATATATTCAATAGAAACACAAGCAATGGACATTAGACCAGTGGAAATTTGTCCTTTGGTCTGATGAGTCCACATTTTTTAATTTGGGTTCCAACTGCCGTGTCTTTGTGAGACGCAGAGTAGGTGAACGGATGATCTCCGCATGTGTGGATCCCACCGTGAAGCATGGAGGAGTAGGTTTGATGGTGTGGGGGTGCTCTGCTGGTGACACGGTCTGTGATTTATTCAGAATTCAAGGCACACTTAACCAACATGGCTAATGATAGTGATACGCCATCTCATCTGGTTTGCGCTTAGTGGGACTATCATTTGTTTTTCAACAGGACAATGACCCAACACACCTCCAGGCTGTGTAAGAGCTATTTGACCAAAAAGGAGAGTGATGAGTGCTGCATCAGATGACCTGGCCTCCACAATCACCCGACCTCAACCCAATTGAGGTAGTTTGGGCTGAGAAAAATAGTTTTAAAAAATAAAGAAAAACCCTTGAATGAGTGTGTCCAAACTTTTGACACACACACACATATATATATATATATTTTTTTTTTATGGACTTCAAGGTGTCTTAAAAATCCAATTCAAATAGCTAAATGATCCTTGCTATGACCTTCTTAAAACAAGTAGAAGAAGACCGGAATAGGAGCGGAAGGAGATGAAGGGAGGTCAAGAGGACATGAAAGGATGAGGAGAGAACATCGGTCCTGTTAGGGTCCTCTCCAACATGGTTAACTAGAGTGACATTCTGTGGAAAAAAAGAACACAGTATAGGCTATTGACTGACCTCCTGGTTCATCCACGTGCATGAACACCATGTCGTCATTGGCTGACAAGATAGAATAGAACTCCTCGTGGCCAACCGGAGGCAGCTGAGCCATGTTCCAATCCTCCCCCTGGTTAGTCGACACATGGATCATCCTCAGAGTGCCCTGGGTGAGGGAGACAGAGACACAGACAGAGAGAGGGGAGGGAGAGACAGAGAGGGGGGGGGGGGGGGAGGGGGGCAGAGAGAGAGGGGAGGGAGAGACAGAGAGGGGGGGGGGGAGAGAAATAGGGGGGAGAGAGAAAGAAGGGGGAGAGAGAGAAAGAGGGGGGGGAGAGATGCAAAGATAGAGATGCAGAGATAGAGTGCAAGGGAATGAGAGAGTGCGAGGGAATGAGAAAGAAAGTGAGAGGGAGATAGAGAGATGGTATCAGCTAGGCCTTAGGCTTAAAGAACAAGCTCACATACAAAACATTTGCAAACTAACACACACAAATAAACAAGTACACCACACCGACACACACTCATACTTACAGTTCCAGTCATAACAGAAGCAAAGAGGAACTTTCCCCCCAGGCCGAAAGAGAAGATTTTAATGGCAACAGTCTTGATGGTCTTCCCGTAGTCTACCGTCTTTCTCAAGTCTAGCATCCCCCTTTCATCTGAGAGAGAGAGAGAGATGGAAAGAGAGTGATTGATCGAGAGAGAGAGAGAGAGAGAGAGGAATTGATGGAAACAGCGATAGAGGGATTGAGAGAGAAAGAAAGAGAGGGATTGATGAAAACCTTGGATTTGGGATTGATCAAGACTTTCAGTTTCTAACTATAAGAATAGATAAAAGTAAACATCTTTCTCTCTCAATCCCTCTATCACTGTTTCCATCAATCCCTCTCTCTGTCTTTCCTTGGCATCCATGTCAACTATTTATGTCAGTCTGTCACGAGAGACTGTGAAATCATTTTCAAGGTTTATTAGCTATTTGAATGGATGTCGGTGTCACTCACTGCAGGACCCATTGAGGTTGGTGGTAAAGAATAGGTTACTGTCCATCCCCCTGGAAACAGAGAAGACAAGTGGTCACACATTACTGTCCATCCCCCTGGAAACAGAGAAGACAAGCGGTCACACATTACTGTCCATCCCCCTGGAAACAGAGAAGACAAGCGGTCACACATTACTGTCCATCCCCCTGGAAACAGAGAAGACAAGCGGTCACACATTACTGTACAGAACCTAGCCTTTATAAACATGTACAAGCTGTCCCCCACACATTACTGTCCATCCCCCTGGAAACAGAGAAGACAAGCGGTCACACATTACTGTACAGAACCTAGCCTTTATAAACATGTACAAGCTGTCCCCTCACACATTACTGTACAGAACCTAGCCTTTATAAACATGTACAAGCTGTCCCCCACACATTACTGTACATAATCTAGCCTTTATAAACATGTACAAGCTGTCACACATTACTGTACAGAACCTAGCCTTTATAAACATGTACAAGCTGTCCCCCACATGTACAGAACCTAGCCTTTATAAACATGTACAAGCTGTCCCCCCACACATTACTGTACAGATCCTAGCCTTTATAAACATGTACAAGCTGTCCCCCATATGTACAGAACCTAGCCTTTATAAACATGTACAAGCTGTCCCCCACACATTACTGTACAGATCCTAGCCTTTATAAACATGTACAAGCTGTCCCCCACACATTACTGTACATAATCTAGCCTTTATAAACATGTACAAGCTGTCACACATTACTGTACAGAACCTAGCCTTTATAAACATGTACAAGCTGTCCCCCACATGTACAGAACCTAGCCTTTATAAACATGTACAAGCTGTCCCCCACACATTACTGTACAGAACCTAGCCTTTATAAACATGTACAAGCTGTCCCCCACATATTACTGTACAGAACCTAGCCTTTATAAACATGTACAAGCTGTCCCCCACACATTACTGTACAGAACCTAGCCTTTATAAACATGTACAAGCTGTCCCCCACACATTACTGTACAGAACCTAGCCTTTATAAACATGTACAAGCTGTCCCCCACACATTACTGTACAGAACCTAGCCTTTATAAACATGTACAAGCTGTCCCCCACACATTACTGTACAGATCCTAGCCTTTATAAACATGTACAAGCTGTCCCCCACACATTACTGTACAGATCCTAGCCTTTATAAACATGTACAAGCTGTCCCCCACACATTACTGTACAGATCCTAGCCTTTATAAACATGTATAAGCTGTCCCCCACACATTACTGTACAGATCCTAGCCTTTATAAACATGTACAAGCTGTCCCCCACACATTACTGTCCATAATCTAGCCTTTATAAACATGTACAAGCTGTCCCCCACACATTACTGTACAGAACCTAGCCTTTATAAACATGTACAAGCTGTCACACATTACTGTACAGAACCTAGCCTTTATAAACATGTACAAGCTGTCCCCCACACATTACTGTACAGAACCTAGCCTTTATAAACATGTACAAGCTGTCACACATTACTGTACAGAACCTAGCCTTTATAAACATGTACAAGCTGTCCCCCACACATTACTGTACAGAACCTAGCCTTTGGAAACATTTACACAATAGCCAAACATGTTTTGTTGTAAGTACAGCACCATGGTCACTTTTTTTGAAACTATAGTGGAATAAAATATGACTTCGTTGACGATATTCTTCGGGACACACTGGTAACAGTTGAAAATGCGCTGCTCCTGCTGTACTAAAAAAAGACCTCGGTGACGTGTTTCATCATCTTAGCGGCTAATTGTCATGGTGCCACAGTTAGTTTACCACACGTCTCATCCCGCAGACGGTTAGAGCCGTGCCCTTCTCAAACAGGTACTTCGCGCCAACGGTTCCATTGTGCCGATCTTCAGAATCTCGTCATGTCCTAGTTAGGAATATAGGTCAAGCTAAACGATCAAGGTTAGGTTTCAAGGGGACTGGGAAGAGAGGCTGGGTGGCGTGATATCGCTGTATGTGTTTCTGCCTGCCTGCCTGCCTGCCTTTGTGTGTGTGTGTGTGTGTGTGTGTGTGTGTGTGTGTGTGTGTGTACTCAACACTACTGGTGCTGCAGCATTAGAAAGTGAACCGGCGAAGGTAAACAAACAGAGCTAGTACCGATGCCCTTTCATCACAGCTAGTACTGACTTGGCCCAGAGAATACCTAGTCAAACATTAAACTAACAAAGGGCTTGGCCCAGAGAACACCTAGTCAAACATTAAACTAACAAAGGGCTTGGCCCAGAGAACACCTAGTCAAACACAAACTAACAAAGGGCTTGGCCCAGAGAACACCTAGTCAAACACGAACTAACAAAGGGCTTGGCCCAGAGAACACCTAGTCAAACACTAAACTAACAAAGGGCTTGGCCCAGAGAACACCTAGTCAAACACGAACTAACAAAGGGCTTGGCCCAGAGAACACCTAGTCAAACACGAACTAACAAAGGGCTTGGCCCAGAGAACACCTAGTCAAACACGAACTAACAAAGGGCTTGGCCCAGAGAACACCTAGTCAAACACGAACTAACAAAGGGCTTGGCCCAGAGAACACCTAGTCAAACACAAACTAACAAAGGGCTTGGCCCAGAGAACACCTAGTCAAACATTAAACTAACAAAGGGCTTGGCCCAGAGAATACCTAGTCAAACATTAAACTAACAAAGGGCTTGGCCCAGAGAACACCTAGTCAAACACAAACTAACAAAGGGCTTGGCCCAGAGAACACCTAGTCAAACATTAAACTAACAAAGGGCTTGGCCCAGAGAATACCTAGTCAAACATTAAACTAACAAAGGGCTTGGCCCAGAGAACACCTAGTCAAACACAAACTAACAAAGGGCTTGGCCCAGAGAACACCTAGTCAAACATTAAACTAACAAAGGGCTTGGCCCAGAGAACACCTAGTCAAACATTAAACTAACAAAGGGCTTGGCCCAGAGAACACCTAGTCAAACACAAACTAACAAAGGGCTTGGCCCAGAGAACACCTAGTCAAACATTAAACTAACAAAGGGCTTGGCCCAGAGAACACCTAGTCAAACATTAAACTAACAAAGGGCTTGGCCCAGAGAACACCTAGTCAAACATTAAACTAACAAAGGGCTTGGCCCAGAGAACACCTAGTCAAACACTAAACTACCAAAGGGCTTGGCCCAGAGAACACCTAGTCAAACATTAACTAACAAAGGGCTTGGCCCAGAGAACACCTAGTCAAACATTAAACTAACAAAGGGCATGGCCCAGAGAACACCTAGTCAAACATTAAACTAACAAAGGGCTTGGCCCAGAGAACACCTAGTCAAACATTAAACTAACAAAGAGCTTGGCCCAGAGAACACCTAGTCAAACATTAAACTAACAAAGGGCTTGGCCCAGAGAACACCTAGTCAAACATTAAACTAACAAAGGGCTTGGCCCAGAGAATACCTAGTCAAACATTAACTAACATGACTGCAATGCCAGTTTCCTGCCTGCTTTTACTGTTTGCATGGTGCCCTGACAACAGTGGGGGAAGTACTGGATGTTTATTCAACATACTCAGGGGTGAAAGTAGATGTCCTTTCTTCCTGACACGGGACAATCCTATGTGTGTATGAGCTCTCTGTGGGCCTAGTCTGTGGACCGGGCCTAGTCTGTGGACCGGGCCTAGTCTGTGGACTGGGCCTAGTCGTGAAGATTTGTCATTTAACGTTTAAACTGCATTACCTTTTATTGTGTCATAAACACAACCGGTCCGCACGTCTCGGTGTCGCCCACTCGACCTCTGCCTTGTCAGTGTTTTCATCTAAGCACGGCACATTTTGGAACGTAGGCTATACCACACGTTTTCAAGTCCATTCGTTCATTTTTCATGCCTCTGACATGCAGTAATGATAAAGAATAATAATAACTAGTAACAATATATAGTACTGATAAGTACCGATATAGTACTGATAAGTACCGATATAGTACTGATAAGTAACGATATAGTACTGCTAAGAAACGACAGTACTGATAAGAAACGACAGTACTGATAAGTAACAATATAGTACTGATAAGTAACGATACAGTATTGATAAGTAACGATATAGTACTGATAAGTAACGATATAGTACTGATAAGTACCGATATAGTACTGATAAGTACCGATATAGTACTGATAAGTACCGATATAGTACTGATAAGTAACGATATAGTACTGATAAGTAACGATGATAAATAGTAATGCTAAATAATTGTGTAAAAGCCAACAGTTTTCTTGACATTGTGTTGTAGTTATTGTGATCAGCTCGTGTTTCACCTGTTTGGCGTACCCCACTATCTCTTTAACTGGGACGCCGTACCGGACCGTAACACCTTACTTTGACCCTTGAACTAAATGTAAAACTAAAATCGGCTAGCTGCCTGAGGGAGAAGAGGTCAAGAAAATATAATTCCACCAAATCAACCTCAGGGACTCAGAGCTGCAGTTCGAGAGGGAATGAACATTCAGTACAGTCTACATAACAATAGTGGTCATTATAGGAAATCAAAACAGACCATGAACAATGGTATAACTGGCTGCTAATAGATCATATATATATATAATATATAAATATATATATATATATATAACTATTACCCTGTGGCAGCCCTGTAAGGATGGGCTCTTCTGCTAACTCTATTCTTAACATATTTACCTAAAAAAAGTTGTCTCTTACCATTTGGCCAGACACACCATGTCGTGGATCTTCCTCCACTTCTCCCCAAAGTCCTCAGACAGCCAGAGTTCATTCTGGTAAAAGGGTTAAATGGTTAACAAGGGTATTCAAAATGCACACACACACACACACACACACAAAAGATAATGGACGCCAGTAATGTTCTCTAGTTTTGTTTGGATTCCCACAGCTCAACTCTCCACCTCTGACACAGACCTGCTATTGCGTCGGGCCTGCTATTGCGTCGGGCCTGCTATTGCGTCGGGCCTGCTATTGCGTCAGATCATGAAGGGATTTAGAGGGTCTTCACACTTAAAGACTTTCTGCTAAAATGCTCTCTTTGAGCATGGGCTCAAAAAGTGTGACCGTTTCATATGCAACAAAATATTCGACCAGGAGTTTTATTTATTAGGAAATAAATCTCCCAGATAATAACGGTTGTGGTGATAAGGCTTCCCATTGTACCATTGTTTCAGGACGGCCTTAGAGAAACGAGTGCAGATTTCAAAAGCGTCATGGTTGCACCATCACTACAGTGAAAACGGCTTTGCTTCCAACCCGGTCAGGGTCGAAAGATCTGACCCATATTACCGGCACCAAATATGGGATCTTCCTATAGCGAATTTAAATAAATGAATAAATGTAGAAACCATGTCATGGACCGTTCTAAATCTACTCATGTATCGTTAACACATTTAATCGTATCAACAATTTAGGTTTTTATAATAAATCTATATGTCTTTACAGCATTATGTAATAGTTGTAGATGTCCTTCAGAAGTAGATTGAATTCATACAGGCCCAGTATAGGCTGAATCTCAATCCATTATAAAACTTTTTTTTTTTTTTAAAGTATTTTCTGGTGCTCCTAAATTTCATGTGGTGCTCCTAAATTTCATGTGGTGCTCCTAAATTTCATGTAGTGCTCCTAAATTTCATGTGGTGCTCCTAAATTTCATGTGGTGCTCCTAAATTTCATGTGGTGCTCCTAAATTTCATGTGGTGCTCCTAAATTTCATGTGGTGCTCCTTACTTTGTTAAGTTGGAAGCACCAGTGCTACTAATTAATACATTTAAAAAATGTAGAGTCGTCCGACAGTTGCTCCCCCTCTGTCGGGGCAGTGTAAACAGAATTGTCTCATTGAGCCAACACTCTTACAAAGTATATATACATTTTTTAAATCGCAGAGCAATGTTTTTGAAACAACTGAAATGTACAGACATTTTGAAGACTTGTCATAAGTTTTTTACTTGAATTGTAGTAACAAGCTGTTTCATTTTGAAATTGTCGCCGTAGCTTTAAATCCCAGCAGCATTTTTGTTGTTGTTGCTTGCAGGCAATAAAGAAACTCCCCCGGTGAATCATCAACGTTTTCAATGGAAACGTGCTTTTACCTCGTATAATGACTTCCATGATATTGATCAAATGAAGCCTGCTTTGTTCTAAGGTCACTTTGATATGCTAGTGTAAGCCTAAGAGTACATACAGTCCCTTCGGAATGTATTCAGACCCCGAGACTTCTTCCACCTTTTGTTACGTTACAGCTTTATTCTAAAATGGATTAAATAAATAAAAATTCCTCAGCAATCAGCAATCAACACACAATACTCCATAATGACATCACGATACCCCATAATGACATCAGAATACCTCATAATGACATCACAATACCCCAGAATGACATCACAATACCCCAGAATGAAAAAATCAAAAACAGGTTTAGACATTTTAGCAAATGTATAAAAACAGACACACCCTATTTACATAAGTATTCAGACATTTGGCTATAAGATTCAAAATTGAGCTCAGGTGTATCCTGCTTCCATTGATCATCCTTGAGATGTTTCTACAACTTGATTGGAGTCCACACACCTGTCTATATAAGGTCACACAGTTAACAGTGCATGCTAGAGAAAAAAAACAAGCCACAAGGTCGAATGAATTGTCCATAGAGTTCAGAGACAGGATTGTGTTGAGGCACAGATCTGGGAAAGGGTACCAAAAAATGTCTGCAGCATTGAAGGTCCCCAAGAACACAGTGGCCTCCATCATTCTTAAATGGAAGAAGTTTGGAACCACCCAGACCTAGAGCTGGCCAAACTGAACAATTGGGGGAGAAGGGGCTCCCGAGTGGCGCAGCGTTCTAAGGCACTGCATCTCAGTGCAAGAGGCTGCAGTCGAATCCAGGCTGCATCACATCTGGCTGTGATTGGGAGTCCCATAGGGTGGCCCAGTGTTGTCCGGGTTTGGCCGGGGTAGGCCATCATTGTCAATAAGAATTTGTTCTTAACTGACTTGCCTAGTTAAATAAAGGTTAAAAAAATATATTTAAATAGGGCCTTGGTCAGGGAGGTGACCAAGAACCCGATGAACAGAGTCAGATGTCAGAGTGAACCTCTGTGGACATGGGAGAATCTTCCAGAAGGACAACCATTTCTGCAGCACTCCTCCAATCAGGCCTTTATGGTAGAGTGGCCAGATGGAAGCCACTCCTCAGTAAAAGGCACATGATAGCCTGCTTGGAGTTTGCTAGGAGGCATCTAAAGGACTCGCAGACCATGAGAAACAAGATTCTTTGACCTGAATGCCAAGCGTCACGTCTGGAGGAAACCTGGCACCATCCCTACGGTGAAGCATGGTGGTGGTGGTGGCAGACTCATGCTGTGGGGATGTTTCTCAGCAGCAGGGACTGGGAGACTAGTCAGGATCGAGGCAAAGATGAACAGAGAGATTATTGATGAAAACCTGCTCCAGAGCTCTCAGAACCTCAAACTGATTAAATTAAAGACAGACGGAAGCTCCGAACACCTGTGTGGAATGGAAGAATGGCCGCCAGAAATGTGATGTCACTGAAAAACACCATCTTCTTCTGCAACTGTGAAAAAGCAGGTTAAAACAGTGGGTATTTTGCATTTTTAAAATTATTTTGGATGCGATATGAAAGTAAAGGGCTTTATGTTTCTAGAATCGTATCACAATTGAGAATGGATTCACGTTTAGATGGAGTATTTTGGCTGTTTTGGCTGCCAGAGCCAGTCTACCTCTGAACCATATTACGCTCTTGAATAATGTAACAATTCACAAGTATGTGCAGACAATTAAAGGGTTTATTTTATTAAAGGGTTTATTTTCTTATCCGTACACATTAAATGAGCTGACATTACACAGCTAACTCCTGCTAGAGAGCTAGTGCCTTCAGAAAGGATTCACACCCCTTGCCTTAGTCAACATTTTGTTGTTTTACAGCTCAAATTTAAAATGGATTCAATTTAGATATATTGATTATTATTATTATTATTATTATTATTATTATTATTATTATTATTATTATATATTTGGGGGGGTGGGGACCCCCAGAGCAAGGCGGGGGGGCCCACGGGCTTGAACTGTTAAATAGTTTGTGCTTAATGGCTAGTGGCTACTGTGATATTTACGGTAAATTTGAGCTGCGACCCAAGAATGTCACGTTTCCAGACACAACAAAAGGCTAAGGCAAGGATGTATTATGAATTGGCCACTCCTCAGACTCTCCTTTATCTCTTGTAGTGGGAATAAGGCCATAGATAAAGAAGGTCTGAACAGCTCGTCAATCCTGAGCGCTACATCACGGGAGACTGGCCAGACGACAGGTGTGTAAAAGTACTGATAACTTGTGTGTGCTGATGGGTCTGGGTGTTAGGAGAAGTAAGAATATGTTGTATTACTCCACAGCTTCCATAAGCAAGCAATTACACACACACACACACACACACACACAAACACCCTGACCCCCACCCCCCCCCCCACTCACAGTGTTGCTGATGACCAGGAGAACGTTGGCGTCTATGGGGTTGTATATGATCTGCATCAGGGGGTTGAAGGGAAGGTCCTGCTGCTCAAAGCTGTTCCCAAAGTCTCTGGAGATAAAGATACGAGAGCCCAGGCTGCCAGACACATCACCTGTCAGGATCACCTGAGAGGAGCAGGACAGGCAAACCAAATTAACTCCTAGAACTATTAGGAATATCGAACAGCTTTTTTTTTTGCTACATACAAGTAACTAAGCCTTTCAGTAAAAGTGTTGCCTTTATTTTCAGGAAAACATTTCTTATAGGATGTACATGAACATGTAAGCTAGTTCACGGGTTTTAAACACAAAACGAGTCTTACCTTCCCAGAGTTCTCTGGTCCGATGGCGATGCCGAACTCTGTCCGGATGAAAGTGTTGTTGATGAGGTTTGTGACGTCCTGGAACGACTTCCCGTAGTTCTCACTGAGGAGGCAGAGAAGGAGGTGAGACGGTCAAATAGGACACTTTCTTGTCCACTTTTCTTGTACACTAATATACT
The DNA here is from genome assembly GCF_045791955.1 of Oncorhynchus clarkii lewisi. Classification (NCBI taxonomy): domain Eukaryota; kingdom Metazoa; phylum Chordata; class Actinopteri; order Salmoniformes; family Salmonidae; genus Oncorhynchus; species Oncorhynchus clarkii. The sequence goes on from NC_092162.1 coordinate 70,149,458, forward strand.
TTTAAATATTTAACCAGTTGTCAGCTCAAATAATAGCTGTATTCTTACACGGACAATCTTGCGACATAACTGGTGGTGAATCGCAATATGAAGAACCCTTACCTTCGATAGAGTTTAGACTGACCGAATCGCAACATGAAGAACGGCACCTGGAATGTTGTCAGAGCCAGGATGACCTGTAGAGAACAAGTCCAGCTTCAGGACTAGTATAAACTGTGTGGTTCGAGCCCTGAATGCCGATTGGCTGAAATCCGTAGTATGTAAGACCGTATACCAAGGGTATGACAAAACATGTATTTCTACTAATCTAATTACGTTGGTAACCAGTTTATAATAGCAACAAGGTAACTCAGGGGGATGGTGGTCTATGGTCAATATACCACGGCTAAGAGCTGTATTGGTCATATATAAATCACACACCCCACGGGCCTTACTGCTTTAGTAAAGAACACCTGTATTCCATCAATGAGTTTGACATAATTATAATTTAAAATCAGCACATAATTATGACAGAATGGAACATGGTAAAAACTCACCCCAGTGGCGTCTCCAACCCAGGCCAGTGACACGGACCCACTCAGGTCATTGAAGGAATACTGAGAAGAAAAAAAGTGAGATAAATCAGAATATTTGCATTCTGTTTATTGTTGACTGACTGATATGCATCACATACATACAGTTGACGTTGGAAGTTTACATACACCTTAGTCAAATACATTAAAACTCAGTTTTTCACAATTCCTGACATTTAATCCTAGTAAAAAATTCCCTGTTTTAGGTTAGTTAGGATCACTACTTTATTTTAAACGTGTGAAATGTCAGAATAATAGTAGAGAGAACGATTTATTTCAGCTTTTATTTCTTTCATCACATTCCCTGTGGGTCAGAAGTTTGCATACACTCAATTAGTATTTGGTAGCATTGCCTTTAAATTGTTGAACTTGGGTCAAATGTGTCGGGTAGCCTTCCACAAGCTTCCCAGAATAAGTTGGGTGAATTTTGGCCCATTCCTCCTGACAGAGCTGGTGTAACTGAGTCAGGTTTGTAGGCCTGTAAGCACCCCCACAACATGATGCTGACACCCACGTGCTTCACGGTTGGGATGGTGTTCTTCGGCTTACAAGCCTCCCCCTTTTTCCTCCAAACATAACAATGGTCATTATGGCCAAACAGTTCTAATTTTGTTTCATCAGACCAGAGGACATTTCTCCAAAAAGTACGATCTTTGTCCCCATGTGCAGTTGCAAACCGTAGTCTGGCTTGTTTATGGTGGTTTTGGAGCAGTGGCCTCTTCCTTGCTGAGCGGCCTTTCAGGTTATGTCGATATAGGACTTGTTTTACTGTGGATATAGATACTTTTGTACCGGTTTCCTCCAGCATCTTCATAAGGTCCGTTGCTGTTGTTCTGGGATTGATTTGCACTTTTCACACCAAAGTACATTCATCTCTAGGAGACAGAACACGTCTCCTTCCTGAGCGGTATGACGGCTGCGTGGTCCCATGGTGTTTATACTTGCGTGTTTTACATGGTGTTCATACTTGTTTATACTTGCATACTATTGTTTGTACAGATGAACGTGGTACCTTCAGGCGTTTGTAAATTGCTCCCAAGGATGAACCAGACTTGTGGGGTTCTACAATTTTTTTTCTGAGGTCTTGGCTGATTTCTTTTGATTTTCCCATGATGTCAAGCAAAGAGGCACTGAGTTTGAAGGTAGGCCTTGAAATACATCCACAGGTACACCTCCAATTGACTCAAATAATATCAATTAGCCTATCAGAAGCTTCTAAAGCCATGACATCATTTTCTAGAATTTTCCAAGCTGATTAAAGGCAGTCAGCATAGTGTATGTTAACTTCTGATCCACTGGAATTGTGATACAGTGAATTATAAGTGAAATAATCTTTCTGTAAACAATTTTTGGAAAAATGACTTGTGTCATGCACAAATCAGATGTCCTAACCGACTTGCCAAAACTATAGTTTGTTAACAAGAAATTTGTGGAGTGGTTGAAAAACGAGATTTTAATGACTCCGACTTCAACTGTAACTAAAAGGAAGCAAGCCATCACATTAGTCATGGGGTGTGTAATACAGGAGTGGTTTTTAGGCATACGTGATCTTGAAAATTAACTGCAGAAGATCTAACAACGTAATAAGGATATACACCACATGACCAAAATATCTTGTTCTGACTGGCAGCACGTTGTCTAACTGGAATTTACACTACATGACCAAAAGTATGTGGACACCTGCTCGTCAAACATCTCATTCCAAAATCATGGGCATTAATATGGAGTTGATCCCTCCCCCTTTGCTGCCATAACAGCCTATACTCTTCTGGGAAAGCTTTCCACTAGATGTTGGAACATTGCTGAGGGTATTTTCTTCCGTTCAGCTGGAAGATCATTAGTGAGGTCGGGCACCGATTAGGCCTGGCTTTGCAGTCGGTGTTCCAATTTATCCCAAAGGTGTTTGATGGGGTTGAGGGCAGGACTCTGTGCAGGCCAGTCAAGTGCTTCCACACCGATCTCGACAATACATTTCTGTATGGACCTCGCTTTGTGCACAGGGGCATTGTCATGCTGAAACTGTTGCCACAAGTTGGAAGCACAGAATCATCTAGAATGTCATTGTATGCCGTAGCATTAAGATTTATATTCACTGGAACTAAGGGGCCTAGCCCGAACCATGAAAAACAGCCCCAGACCATTATTCCTCCTCCACCAAACTTTACAGTAGCACTATACATTCAGGCAGGTAGCGTTCTCCTGGCATCCACCAAACACAGATTCATCTGTCGGACAGCCAGATAGTGAAGCATGATTCATCACTCCAGAGAACGCGTTTCCACTGCTCCAGAGTCCAATGGCGGCGAGCTTTACACCACTCCAGCCGACTCTTGGCATTGCGCATGGTGATGTTAGGCTTGTGTGCAGCTGCTCGGCCATGGAAACCCACTTCATGAAGCTCCTGACTAACAGTTTTTGTGCTGACATTGACTTTACTTCCAGAGGCAGTTTGGAACTCGGTTGTGAGTGTTGCAACCGAGGATTCATTTTTACGTGTTACGCGCTTCAGCAGTTGGCGGTCCAGTTCTGTGAGCTTGTGTGGTCTACCATTTCACGGCTGAGCCGTTGTTGCTCCTAGATGTTTCCACTTCACAAAAACAGCACTTCGAGCTAACCGGGGCAGTTCTAGCAGGGCAGAAATTTTACGAACTGTCTTGTTGGAAAGGTGGCATCTTTCGCCGGTGCCACGTATAAAGTTACTGAGCTCTTCAGTACCGGCCGTTCTAATGCCAATGTTTGTCTATGGAGATTGCATGGCAGCGTGCTCGATTTATATCCACCTGTCAGCAACGGGTGTGGCTGAACTAGCCGAATCCACTACTGTGAAGGGGTGTCCACACAGTTTTGTATATATAGTGTATTCAAGGAAGATGGTCATTATAATAAACATATGGGTAAATGCTAAAAAGCTATTTGGGCACTTTATAAAATGTAGATTAGACATAACACATATATATATATATATATATATATACACATATATATATATACACACACAATATATATATGTATTGTATATTGTGTGTATATATATATATATATACATATATATATACACACACACAATATATATATGTATTGTATATTGTGTGTATATATATATATATATATATATATATATATATATATATATATATATATATATATATATATATATATATATATATATATATATATATATATATATATATATATATTGTGTGTGTATGTATATATTGTGTGTGTGTGTGTAATATATATATATATATATATATAAGAAAGTTATACACTTAATCTACATTTTATAAAGTGCCCAAATAGCTAAGCAACATAAGTATTATGTGTGTTTGTGCACAAGTGAACCTAATTCCCTTTCCCTCCCTACTGCTGTACCATTCGTCTGCCTCTCACTCTCCAGACACCCAAGTGTTACAACGCATCACATGTAGACACTAGAGTGTTACAACGCATCACATGTAGACACTAGAGTGTTACAAAGCATCACATGTAGACACTAGAGTGTTACAACGCATCACATGTAGACACTAGAGTGTTACAACGCATCACATGTAGACACTAGTGTGTTACAACGCATCACATGTAGACACTAGAGTGTTACAAAGCCACGCACTGCTAATCCTTAGCGTGCAGAACCAGACCAGTAGGCCTTGGGCCAAAATGTCCTCACAGTAGGAGGCTGCACTATAGTACAACTACGGTAGTCCCAACTGTCAATCAACTGCCAAATCCTCTTTAGAAGAAGAGTGAAACATACACGTACTTAACCCAAATTACAAAAAATGACATGTTGTTTTCCTTATGACAGCAATCCATGATTTAGTTTACATGGCAGGGTAGCCTAGTGGTTAGAGTGTAGAGGCGGCAGGGTAGCCTAGTGGTTAGAGTGTAGAGGCGGCAGGGTAGCCTAGTGGTTAGAGCGTTGGACTAGTAACCGGAAGGTTGCAAGTTCAAATCGATATCCCGATATTAGCATTTTTTTTCTCCAAAATCCTCCTAAAAGGATCTAAAATTGATTGTTAAGCTCAACAAAGTCACTTCTAGATGATTTGAAAATGATGCGTGAAAACAAATGCTAATATGACTTGAAATGGGATTTGTGCCACAACTTCTAAAACGTTAAGCATGTGGAAACAGTGCCAGGGAAATTAAACCAAAAGCATGGATTTCTGACCGGAGCTGTTGGTTCTGCTAGCTAGCTAGAATAAGATACTTAAAACTCTTAATCTCATCAAGCGGTTACTCTACTCTTTCACTATGTGGACATTCGTAGGATTAGGCCCAGGCCACATCCGGGCAGTACTATCTATAAACCAGACATGGGTTCAAATAGTATTTGAAATCATTTTAAATACTTCCATCTGTGCTTGGTTGAGATTGCCTGCTGCAATGGAACCAATAGACCAATCCCAAAAGTGCACCTGGCACTCCAGTCAAACTCTCAGAGTATTTAATAGATTTGAAATATTTCAAATAGTATGTAAACCCAGGTCTACTATAAGCTGCAGTGGGAACTATGCTGTACGGTACCCAAACAGGAGAATGTTGGACCTATGGAGGACATTTAGGTTGAGCCTCTTGGAATTCTGCCTTCAGTCTTTAGGGTTCTTCCAAAATAGGACTCTATTCACTATAAAAGGTCACTACTTTTGACCAGGGCTCATAGGAGAAAGTGTGGCATTTGGGACACACATTTAGTCCCTAGATTACACATAATCCTGCTTTTGGCTTCAAGGTCTAGCTGGGACAGAGAAACTATCCAAAGTATATCGCTTTGGAATGGCTGGACGAATGGCGTTAGATCTGAAACTATGTCAATCATTATCAGTGCATGACTCTAAGAAGATCTGTGACAACACAATACTGTACGTATAGGAATGAATCCATGTATTATGTTTTGGGAAGCCCATAATGACTAAGTGGTCATTGTTTGTCCTATTCACGATTGGTTCAGAGATGTACAAGTTGTTGCCAAGGACTGACTATAAAGCTGATTGTTCATTGTCAAAGGTTAACTAGGGTGCAGGAGGTGGTGTCCCTACTCTTTCCACCTCAGGGCCTGGTGTTACCACATCTGAATCATGTCAAGCTTCCTTATGTGTGATGTAGCCAACGTGCAATAACACATTCATATGTAGGAGGAAGAAGGTAATAATTTAGAAGAAAGTGCATCGTTATAAGTTCCTACTAAAATGTTTATACTAAATGTAATTTGTTTTCACTTGCTAGAAGGTAATGAAGGACGGTGGTAAGGACAATCAAGAACAGGATATACACACATTCTTATCAGGAACTACCAACTAAATCAACTAGGTGTCTGTGAGTAAGTGGTTTTGTTATCCGAATAGACCACAGACGTATTGGGTAAGATGTTGTTAAAAAAAAAAATGGTTTACTCTATCCTGTGTTAACACAGCCAGATAATAATATAGCCTTGTTTCAAGGACATCTGGTGATCTGAAATTAGACTGTGCTTTCAGGAAGAGCTAGCTACAGGGTGTTTGAGGACAACATCATTAAGAAAGGCAGTCAGCAGCTTGTCCATGATGTACAGTGCATTCGGAAAATATTCAGACTTTTCCCACAAGGGCGGCAGGGTAGCCTAGTGGTTAGAGCGTTGGACTAGTAACCGAAAGGTTGCAAGTTCGAATCTCAGAGCTGACGAGGTACAAATCTGTCGTTCTGCCCCTGAACAGGCAGTTCCACTGCCTGTTCCTAGGCCGTCATTGAAAATAATAATTTGTTCTTAACTGACTTGCCTAGTTAAATAAAGGTAAAATAGAAAAGGTTACAGCCTGATTCTAAAAATGTATTAAAATTGTATTTTTCCACCTCAATCTACACACAATACCACATAATGACAAACCAAAAACTGCTTTTTAGAAATTTGAAATCTGAAATCTGAAATATCACATTTACATAAATATTCAGACCCTTTACTCAGTTCTTTGTTGAAGCACCTTTGGCAGCAATTAAATTAAGTATGAAGCAAGCTTGGCACCTGTATTTGGAGAGTTTCTCCCATTCTTCTCTGCAGATCCTCTCAAACTCTGTCAGGTTGGATGGGGAGCGTTGCTGCACAGCTATTTTTCAGGTCTCTCCAGAGATGGTAGATCGGGTTCAGGTCCGAGCTCTTGCTGGGCCACTGAAGGACATTCAGAGACTTGTCCCGAAGCCACTCCTAAGTTGTCTTGGCAGTGTGCTTAGGGTCGTTGTCCTGTTGGATGGTGAACCTTTTCCCCAGTCTGAGGTCATGAGCGCTCTGGAGCAGGTTTTCATCAAGGATCGCTCTGTACTTTGTTTCGTTTAGCTTTGCCTTCATCCTGACTAGTCTCCCAGTCCCTGACGCTGAAATATATCCCCACAGCATGATGCTGCCACCACCATGCTTCACCGTAGACATGGTGGCAGGTTTCCTCCAGACGTGACGCTTGGCATTCAGGCCAAAGAGTTCAATATTGGTGTCATCAGATCAGAGAATCTTGTTTCTCATGGTCTGAGAGTCTTCAGGTGCCTTTTGACAAACTCCAAGCGGGCTGTCTTGTGCCTTTTACTGAGTGGCTTCCGTCTGGCCACTCTACCGTAAAGGCTTGATTGGTGGAGTGCTACAGACATGGTTGTCCTTCTGGAAGGTTCTCCCATCTCCACAGAGGAACTCTAGAGCTCTGTCAAGAGTGACCATCGGGTCCTTCTCCCCTGGGTTGCTCAGTTTGGCCGGGAGGCCAGCTCTAGGTAGAGTCTTGGTGGTTCCAAACTTCTTTCACTTTTTGTTGGTACCCTTCCCCAGATCTGTGCCTTGACAGGTGTGTGCCTTTCCAAATCATGTCCAATAAATTGAATTTACCATAGATGGACTCCAATCAAGTTGTAGAAACATCTCAAGGCTGATCAATGGATAGTCAAAAACCTATGAATATGGGCCTTACTCCCAATTCTCATCAGTTCTGCCATGTAGCCTATTGTAAATGTCAGATGTGCTCTCAGAAGCAGAAACAGTTGCTTGTGAACATATCTAACTACACACACCCTTTCCCTATATGCCTAGCCTATTACCATTCTTGAAAAACATTTTACCATCCAGACACACTGAGTCAGAACATGATAACAAGGTAGCCTGAACTACAGGTTTTGCATGTGTGAATTTGATAAGCTAAATGCCTAACAACTAAACTCACACCCGATGACACCAGTACTTTCTTGAAAATACCCTCCATAGACTACACAGGAAATGAAATACCCTCCATAGACTACACAGGAAATGAAATACCCTCCATAGACTACACAGGAAATGAAATACCCTCCATAGACTACACAGGAAATTAAATACCCTCCATAGACTACACAGGAAATTAAATACCCTCCATAGACTACACAGGAAATGAAATACCCTCCATAGACTACACAGGAAATGAAATACCCTCCATAGACTACACAGGAAATGAAATACCCTCCATAGACTACACAGGAAATGAAATACCCTCCATAGACTACACAGGAAATGAAATACCCTCCATAGACTACACAGGATATATTCTAGAGTTAGGCAGAAAATGAAAACAAGCTAGCAGGCCACGTAATTTGTAGCATTAAGTACACCACCATCATTCCATGAATTACCTAACTATCAAACGGTACACTGGGTTACAACTATTGTCTATAGCTTACATAGATAAAGAATATATCCCTATTGAAAAAGAATGCCAGTTCAAGCCATGTGGAAAAACAAGGTAGCTAAACAAGGCCTAGTATGAAGTAGAGCAGCATCATTCCTATGGGGAAATATAGGTCAGACTCATAACCATTAGACAGGGAACAGTTGAGAGACCGGACTAACTGGAGAAGCATATTAGTATATGTTTACACTAGACTGGAGAATGGCCTCTATGCAGTACGGCACTGTGCGGGATATAACATTTAAATGAATTGCTCTTTGTATTTCTATACTGTATTAGAGCTGTAGAACAGAAGACAAACTGTATGCTAAACTCACATAAGAGTAAACGTGACATGATTTACAGATACCCTAAAACAATTAGCTACAGAGATGCTCAATTGAAGATTATAACCCATAGTCCTGCACTGTACGGGGTTGAAGTCATCTTTAACTCCAGTAGCCTACTTGTGTCAATCATATGCTGTTGGAAAAAGATCCGTAAGTACATGGGGGGTGTACGCGTTACACTTGTCAACGAAGCATGTGACAAATAAACATTTATCTTGATTTGCATTTATTATGAATCCTCATTAGCCCTTACGAAAAAATATCGCAGTCAGAGTGCAGTATAACTGCAGTATGCTGCAAATGCGTCCAAGATACAACATTCGATTGCAGTTACTGCACTTTTACCGCAGTTTCAAAACGGCAATATTTCTTTAGGGGGGGGTAAGGGCTGGCTTGACGATAGTTCAGTGAGTCAAACATGAAAACATTGATCTCGTTCACATGCCGTAGCATTAACACAAGAAGTGTTTTACACAACTGGAAAATACATGCTATTTGGTTAGTTGCATGGCAACCGCAACAGATCAGTTGCACTGTTAAAACCCACGTCATTTGAGAAGGGAGCAGTCATGTTATTATGAGGATAATTGTCGAGGTAAAGTGTCACCTGAAGAGCATTAACCTATTATGTCGGTGAGTGTAACCTAACCGGACATGCGGGGTTAACTTACGGTTTGGGTGTTGTTAGTCAACTTGGTGTCGAATCCCTGGAGACGGTCACAGTCTCCTTGATCCGCACTTCTTCTGCTCCTAATGTGGTCGGATGATTCAGAATCAAACGGATCTAAATCTGGTGATCTCTTTTCGATATTCAAACTGGGATCTTTCACAAATTCATACTGACCGCTGTTATATTGTCCTTCTTTAAAATCATAAGATGACGTCAAATGCTGGAATATAAAAATAATAACAAAGTGCGCCAGAACTCCCATATTCACTGTTGGCCAAAAACACGACTATTATTGTACGATATATTTTTGTTATTCTAGTAATCCTGACTATAAATCGTGGGTCGCTCCGGTTCGAACACGGCCGCCGATGACATCAACACAAACAGTAGTCCTGACAGCGAGTGGTAACCTACTTCGGGCTTTGTATGCTCTGCATGGGTCATAGACTATTTAAGGCGGTGCGCTCCAGTCTCCAGAGCGCTTAGTTTTACGTCCCGATGCGCGGAAAAAATGTCGGAAGTCCCCAGCTAACAACAAATCAGACGCACTAATGTGCCGAGATACATTAGGTCCAATTGTCCACCGTGCAACTCCTTGTCCAAAAATTATACAATGTAACGGTGCATGAAATTGTGTCTATGGGATGGATATTACACACCTTTGCAGATAGCCCGCTGTGATTGGATTTTACTGTGTTTGACACTGAAAACGAGTCTTCTGATTGGTTAAGACCCCATTCGCACTTCCTATCACACAACTTTCTGATAGCTGGCAAAGCCTTGTCAAGCTTGGTTGAGGGCACTACAGCTATTCTATAGAGACAAAGATTATGGATATACCGATAGAGCAATAATAATGGCGTATTTTTTGTAGGCATTAACTTCGCAATGGTTCGTTGGACAAATTAATTAATGGAGTTTTTGTAGGGTTTTGGATAAACGCCAAAAATACGGTCACGTTAACTTACTAATATCTCATAGAACAAAACATATAAAATCTCCTAAACCTGTGTTAACCTCAGACCTTATTATCGTCGTCTATCCCAAAACCAATTTTCCACATGACTAAACGAACCAGGGGTAACTAATTTCCGGTTTTAAGGACTACTCGCCAGCTTGTAGGGTTGTTACTAGTTGGCACAGCCACAAAGTCATAAACCTAAACAATGATTTCTACAATTTATCTTCTTAAAATGTGATTTTAAACCTAACATTAACCCTAACCACACTTCTAACCTTATGCCTAACCTTAAATTAAGACCAAAAAGCTAATTTTTGTTGTCATATTTTTGACCATATTGCCAATTTTTTCCCCCATGGGGAAAATGAACGGGGAGAGAATAGGGTTTTGGGGTCGACGACGATAACAAGGTCTGAGGTTAACACAGGCTTAGGAGATCTGATACGTTTTGTTCTTTGTCAAAATAAGGGTTAGTTAACATGACCTTTATAAATTATGAAGCCGTCATGTTCTGTTCTATGAGTTACTATTAGTCCGTTAACCTGACCTCTATGAATTATGAATCCTTCATGTTTTGCTCTATGAGATAAAAGCAGTCAGCTAACATGACCTCTATGAATTATGAAGCCTTAATGTGATTTATGTGCTTTTTTTAAATTACATAAATGCTTAAAAATTCACAAAAAGTCACGTTAGCTGATAGAACAAAACGTATCAGATCTCCTAAACCTGTGTTTACCACAGACCTTATTTCCGGACATTTATCCAAAAACGGCATTCATTTCCCAATAAGTTTTGTCCAACGAGCCACGGAGGAGTGCCTACAAAAAGATGCCATTACTAGCCTATTTCTCTCCATTATGGAAGTATTTGTCCCTTCAGTGAGCTTCATCAATTTGTTAATATTTATGATTCAGAATATGTACAATTATCAAAGGAAATATACAGTACCGGTCAAAAGTTTGGACAGACCTACTCATTCCAGGGTCTTTCTTTGTTTATTTTTTTTTACTATTTTCTACATTGTAGAATAATAGTGAAAACGTCAAAACTATGAAATAACAGATATGGAATCATGTAGTAACAAAAAAAGTGTTAAACAAATCAAAATATATGTTATATTCTTCAAAGTAGCCACCCTTTACCTTGATGACAGCTTTGTACACTCTTGGCATTCTCTCAACCAGCTTCACCTGGAATGCTTATCCAACAGTCTTGAAGGAGTTCCCACATATGCTGAGCACTTGTTGGTTGCTTTTCCTTCAATATGTGGTCCAACTCATCCCAAACCATCTCAATAAGGTTGAGGTCAGGTGATTGTGGAGGCTAGGTCATCTGATGCAGCACTCCATCACTCTCCTTCTTGGTCAAATAGCTCTTACACAGCCTGGAGGTGTGTTGGGTCATTGTCCAGTTGAAAAAAAATGATAGTCCCACTAAACACAAACCAGATGGGATAGCTTATCACTGCATAAAGTTGTTTTAGCCATGCTGGTTAAGTGTGTCTTGAATTCTGAATAAATCACAGACCGTGTCACCAGCAGAGCACCCCCACACCATCAAGCCTACTCCTCCATGCTTCACGTTGGGATCCACACATGCGGAGATCATCCATTCACCTACTCTGCGTCTCACAAAGACACAGCAGTTGGAACCAAAAATCTCGAATGTGGACTCCTCAGACCAAAGAATACATTTCCACTGGTCTAATGTCCATTGCTTGTGTTTCTATTGAATATATTTGGATTAGTTTAACTTTGTTTTGTTACTGCATGATTCCATATGTGTTATTTCAAAGTTGATGTCTTCACTAATATTTTACAATGTAGAAAATAGTAAAAATAAAGAAAAACCCTTGAATGGGTAGGTGTGTCCAAACTTTTGACTGGTACTGTACATGAATAGGAATGCAGGTTTATAAGCATGCAAAACATTTGTAGGCCTACCTACTGTATAAAATGTTAGAAAAGCCATTGTCCAAAATACGAGTTTATTAGATGGCAGAGCCTAGTTGTGGCATCCTCTTATCATGATTCAGGTAAGACTCAGATGCAGATAACATCAAAGTAACAACAGTTTAGTAATCCAACCTGGGCAGGCAAAAGACAGGTCAAGGGCAGGCAGGGGTCAGTAATCCAGATAGGTGGGGCAAAGGTACAGGACGACAGGCAGACTCAGGGTAGGCAGAATGGTCAACACCGGGGGAAAACAAGAACAATCGAGAGACAGGAGCAGAGGGAAAAACACTGGTATGCTTGACAAAAAAACTACCTGGCAACAGACAGAGAGCACAGGTATAAATACATAGGGGATAATGGGGTAGATGGGCGACACCTGGAGTGGTGTGGAGACAATCACAAAGACAGGTGAGACAGATCAGGGTGTGACAGTACCCCCCCTCTCTACGGGCACCCCCTGGCGTCCTACCTGGGCACATACCTGGTTGACTGGGATGCCGGTGTTGGAAATCTGTAATGAGGCCCTCCCAGTCAACCAGGTACTGGAACCCCCTGCCCCGAGGTCAAACCTTCAGGAGAGGCCTCACTGTGTAAGCCTGTTGGCTGTTGATGAGAAGAGGGAGAGGGGTGGGCCTGGAAACAGGAGACAAAGGGCTGTGAGACATGGGTTTAACTCTGGACACATGAAAGGTAGGATGTATAAGAAGGGTTCGGGGCAACAGAAGACGAACAGCAGAGGGGCTAATGATTTTGGATCCAGGGTGGAAAGCCTTACCTTCTGCCCGAGACGATGCCGGGGTCTGGTGGCGATCCACTTGTCGTCAATTCCTGGAGGTGGTCTAGAGGAGGGCCAACCGGGCTGTCCTCCAGTTACGACGACAGAGGTGGACAAACATATGAGGTAGAAGGTATGCCGACCTCCTCTTCCTGCTCAGGGAAGAGCGGGGGCTGATACCCCAGGGAACACTCAAAAGGAGATAGGCCCGTGGCAGTGCAGAGAAAGGTGTTTGCAGGCGTATTCGACCCACACCAGCTTCTGGCTCCAGGTGGTGGGGTTGGCGGAGACCAGGCAGCGCAGAGGAGTCTCTAGGTCCTGTTTGGCTCGCTCCGACTGGCTGTTGGACTGGTGGTGGAACCCGGAGGACAGACTGGCTGATGACCCAATGAGGGTGCAGAACGCCTTCCAGAATTGGGACAAGAACTGAGGGCCCCGGTCAGAGACCATGTCGACTGGTATGCCATGGATCAGGAAGACGTGCTGCATCATGAGCTGGGCCGTATCTTTGGCAGAGGGTAGTTTGGGAAGAGGAATGAAGTGGTCGGCTTTGGAAAACCGATACACCACTGTCAAGATGGTGGTGTTGCCATCAGATGGGGGAAGACCTGTGACGAAGTCCAGGGAGATGTGAGGCCAGGGACAGTGAGGGACAGGCAGTGGTTGTCTCATCGTGCACCAGCGACTCCTGTGGCGGGCTCTGCGCAGTGCGCGCTAACCAAGGTTGCCAGACACATTGGTGCAGCTGGCTCCCGGGTTGGATGGCGCTGTGATAAGAAGCAGTGCGGCTTGGTTGGGTTGTGTATCGGAGGACGCATGACTTTCAACCTTCGTCTTGTAGCGTTGAGACAAGATAGTAGCTACTACAACAATTGGATACCACGAAATTGGGTAGAAAAAGGGGTAAATTTAACAAAAAAAGAACACAGACACTGGACAGAAGAAAGTTATTTTTTTCTGGACATTTTGAGCCTGTAATCGAACCCACAAATGCTGATGCTCAAGATATTCAACTAGTCTTAAGAAGGCCAGTTTTATTGCTTCTTTAATCAGTACAACAGTTTTAAGCTGTGCTAACATAATTGCAAAAGGGTTTTCTAATGATCAATTGGCCTTTTAAAATGATAAACTTGGATTAGCCAACACAACGTGCCATTGGAACACAGGAGTGATGGTTGCTGATAATGGGCCTCTGTACGCTGTACTCTGTATGTAGATATTCCATAAAAAAATCTGCCGTTTCCAGCTACAACAGTCATTTACAACATTAACAATGTCTACACGGTATTTCTGATCAATATGATGTTATTTTAATGGACTTTTTTTTGGTTGCTTTTCTTTCAAAAACAAGGACATTTCTAAGTGACCCCAAACGTTTGAACGGTAGTGTATATACTCAGCTTGAATAAACCCTCAGTAAACAGGCCTGCCCTGTATGTCTGTCTGTCTGCTCTTTGGTCCGCCCACCCATCCGCCTTACAGAATTCCATAGGCTACATTGATGGAGGTGCTGACGGGTGGGTCATTCAGGTGAAAAATTCAACCCTGCCTAAATGACCGTACTATGCTCTCCGTTCTGTTCCTGAATTAACTCACATAATGTGTTATTTGTTCGCCATACACAACCTCAGATTAGATTTAATTCATTTTACGAGAAGGAGTGAGTCAGAAACCGATTTTGTTTCCCGATAAGATGTTAAATGTATTCATGTGATGGGAGAGCCCTAGTGCCAGGGGGATTGGGGGAACCCATGACCGGAGATCATGTGGTGTTGGAGAAAAAAGACTGCCTGGAGAGAGTCTCTTGCCGGCCAGACGGTTTTAAAACTCAGTGGCCATCACGACCACAGGACCCCTAGCCTACTTCCCTGGCGGTGGAACATTGAGAATGATGAAAGACATTCTAGAGCCTTCCAGAGTTCCAGAATGCTGAGTCATTCCACTGCAGGAATATTTCCACAACAACAAGTCCCTGCACTGATAGGATGGGAGTAAGGAAAGGAGGAGAAGACATTCACACTACCATGATAGTGACAACTCTAGCCAGCTGATGTGACAACCTAGTATCCACCCAAACCCCACCCATTTACACATTATTTTAGACTGTTGATTTTTGATACCATACTATCACGCCCACAAATCTGATGATGACCTGACTGTGACCTGTTGCCACATCTGAGCCACTTCTTCTCTATTCCAATCCATAACACCATGCAACACAATGCCATCCACTGTGGTCAGAGAGGATCCACGCAACCCACACCCATAGATTCAGTGTCATTTCCAACATCCTTTTGGACTCTTGATACCATATTCAAGCACCACTATTTAACATCTGGTGGTGAAAATAGTTTCAGAACAAGATACAGAAGAACAGTAACATGGTAAACAAATAATATGATCCAGCTTTACTGTAAACAGTTTGAATATCTTTAGACGAGATGTAAGATGCCTTGCTAACCGTGCAACAGCCTGACTGTGTGTGACCTGTTGTCAAAACATTGGCCTACGTCAATCCGAACAGTGTGGTGAGTTGTTGTACAGACTTACTTTTCTCTTCCTAAACCACAACACCAGCCACGCCCCAGTGGTTACCTGTTACATGTATCCCAGCCACGCCCCAGTGGTTACCTGTTACATGTATCCCAGCCACGCCCTAGTGGTTACCTGTTACATGTATCCCAGCCACGCCCCAGTGGTTACCTGTTACATGTATCCCAGCCACGCCCCAGTGGTTACCTGTTACATGTATCCCAGCCACGCCCCAGTGGTTACCTGTTACATGTATCCCAGCCACGCCCCAGTGGTTACCTGTTACATGTATCCCAGCCACGCCCCAGTGGTTACCTGTTACATGTATCCCAGCCACGCCCCAGTGGTTACCTGTTACATGTATCCCAGCCACGCCCTAGTGGTTACCTGTTACATGTATCCCAGCCACGCCCCAGTGGTTACCTGTTACATGTATCCCAGCCACGCCCCAGTGGTTACCTGTTACATGTATCCCAGCCACGCCCCAGTGGTTACCTGTTACATGTATCCCAGCCACGCCCCAGTGGTTACCTGTTACATGTATCCCAGCCACGCCCTAGTGGTTACCTGTTACATGTATCCCAGCCACGCCCTAGTGGTTACCTGTTACATGTATCCCAGCCACGCCCCAGTGGTTACCTGTTACATGTATCCCAGCCACGCCCCAGTGGTTACCTGTTACATGTATCCCAGCCACGCCCTAGTGGTTACCTGTTACATACATACCAGCCACGCCCAGTGGTTACTGGGTACATACAGTATATACCAGCCACGCCCCAGTGATTACTGGGTACATATATACCAGCCACGCCCCAGTGGTTACTGGGTACATGTACAGTACCTCTCTCACAGATTCAGTGCCAACCGTCCTGGCGAGGCCGCCGACTGAGGCAAGCAGCTCTACGATCTGCTTAGTGAACCAAAACTCCACTATGTAGAGATTAGGTTTCCATTTAGGATGCAGACAGAACTGTACAATGCACAGGCGACCCATCCCCCATGGCCCCAGCATGGACGCCCAGTCCACTATCATATGGTGGAGAACAAACAAAGTCTTATTCCTTGTTGGAGATGTGCCCAACGATATGGAGAAAACTGTGACTGGAGCCTTTCTAACAGTAACTGCTGGTTGTTCCGGGTCTGACCGCTTGGTGGGCAACAGGGCTAGGCTTCCGTGTTCAGAGAGAAATGGCTGGTTGTTCAGGGTCTGGCCGCTTGGTGGGCAACAGGGCTAGGCTTCCGTGTTCAGAGAGAAATGGCTGGTTGTTCAGGGTCTGGCCGCTTGGTGGGCAACAGGGCTAGGCTTCCGTGTTCAGATAGAAATGGCTGGTTGTTCGTGGTCTGGCCGCTTGGTGGGCAACAGGTCTAGGCTTCCGTGTTCAGAGAGAAATGGCTAGTTGTTCAGGGTCTGGCCGCTTGGTGGGCAACAGGGCTAGGCTTCCGTGTTCAGAGAGAAATGGCTGGTTGTTCCGGGTCTGGCCGCTTGGTGGGCAACAGGGCTTGGGCTTCCGTGTTCAGATAGAAACCAGGAGAATTCATTGACAGAGATTAGAGAAAGGAAGGGCATCAACTTGTTCAACAGAGGACATACGAATCAATGTTATGAACCTTTAAATTAAGCAATGTCATGCATCTGTCTTGAACATACACTCCCATAGAAGCTAAAACTTTTTATTTGCCTCTATACTACCAGCATTTTGGATTTTAGATTTAAAAAATTAATAATAATAATAATGAGGCAACAGTACAGAATATCTCCGTTTATTTGAGGGTTTTGCCATTTTACCGTTTGGAAATAAATGCACTTTGTGTATCTAGTCCACCACATTTTAAAAGGTGTCATAAGTATTTGGACAAATTCACTTATAGCGTGTTACATTGAGTCAAATGTTTCAATCGGATCGACCTATTTGGTTTCATATTCCCAGCATGCAATGGGTACATCAAGTTTGTGACTCTAGAAACGTGTTGGATGCATTTGCTGTTTGTTTTGGTTGTTTCAGATTATTTTGAGCCAAATAGAAATTAATGGTAAATAATGTAGTGTCATTTTGCGGTCACTTTTATTGTAATTAAGAATATAGTATGTTTATGAACACTTCTATGTGTATACTACCATTATTATATATATTTTTTTACCTTTATTTGACAAGGCAAGTCAGTTAAGAACAAATTCTTATTATTATTTATTTTCAATGACGGCCTACCGGGGAACAGTGGATTAACTGCCTTGTTCAGGGGCAGAACGACATTTTTTTTTTTTACCTTGTCAGCTCGGGGGATTCGATTTTGCAACCTTACGGTTACTAGTCCAACGCTCTAACCACTAGGCTACCTGCCGCCTCTACACTCTAACCACTAGGCTACCTGCCACCCCACAACGGATAATGATTACATATGAGTGAGAACTTTACAGATGCACAAAGAACATGTCCCCAAAACATGCAGACTTCTCACCATTACAAATAACAGGAGAGGTTAGTATTTTTGAGGGGTATGCCTCTGTAACCTTGTCACTCGTCATTATTCACGACTCATTCAGAATTATATGTAATATATATGTTATTATACTTTTTTTTTTACAATGATTGTTACATTGATTGTTTGCAGAAGGTGATGAAAAGATATCGTCTTTTCTTTAACAGTTAGGAGGAGATGAAGCAAGAGGGATAAACTACACAGACATAGAAAGGTGACTTAGAATGGTGGCTTAGAATGGTGACTTAGAAAGGTGACTTAGAATGGTGACTTAGAAAGGTGACTTAGAAAGGTGACTTAGAAAGGTGGCTTAGAAAGTAGACTTAGAATGGTGACTTAGACTGGTGACTTAGAAAGGTGACTTAGAATGGTGACTTAGAATGGTGACTTAGAAAGGTGACTTAGAATGGTGACTTAGAATGGTGACTTAGAAAGTAGACTTAGAATGGTGACTTAGACTGGTGACTTAGAAAGGTGACTTAGAATGGTGACTTAGAAAGGTGACTTAGAATGGTGACTTAGAAAGGTGACTTAGAAAGGTGACTTAGAAAGGTGGCTTAGAAAGTAGACTTAGAATGGTGACTTAGAAAGGTGACTTAGAATGTTGACTTAGACAGGTGACTTAGAAAGGTGACTTAGAAAGGTGACTTAGAAAGGTGACTTAGACTGGTGACTTAGAATGGTGACTTAGAATGGTGACTTAGAAAGGTGGCTTAGAAAGGTGACTTAGAATGGTGACTTAGAAAGGTGACTTAGAATGGTGACTTAGAAAGGTGACTTAGACTGGTGACTTAGAATGGTGACTTAGAATGGTGGTCGGGGGGGTGGGCTGCGGCGAGGTTGGAAGGCCAGCATTGTCCCGTGGGATGTCGAGTTGTGTACGTTATTTTCCAGAGGCTCCTTGATTGGTGAAGCGTGTAGAGTTGATCCAAAGTTCAGGGAATGGGAAATGGCGGCGAGTAGTGCGGACAAAATGGAGGAAATTGAGAAAAAGTTGGTAAAGCAACAGCTGTGCTGGAAGAAGAGAGATCATGATACAGAAAGACACAGGAAGAAGAGAGATCATGATACAGAAAGACACAGGAAGAAGAGAGATCATGATACAGAAAGACACAGGAAGAAGAGAGATCATGATACAGAAAGACACAGGAAGAAGAGAGATCATGATACAGAAAGACACAGGAAGAAGAGAGATCATGATACAGAAAGACACAGGAAGAAGAGAGATCATGATACAGAAAGACACAGGAAGAAGAGAGATCATGATACAGAAAGACACAGGAAGAAGAGAGATCATGATACAGAAAGACACAGGAAGATGAGAGATCATGATACAGAAAGACACAGGAAGAAGAGAGATCATGATACAGAAAGACACAGGAAGAAGAGAGATCATGATACAGAAAGACACAGGAAGAAGAGAGATCATGATACAGAAAGACACAGGAAGAAGATAGATCATGATACAGAAAGACACAGGAAGAAGAGAGATCATGATACAGAAAGACACAGGAAGAAGAGAGATCATGATACAGAAAGACACAGGAAGAAGAGAGATCATGATACAGAAAGACACAGGAAGAAGAGAGATCATGATACAGAAAGACACAGGAAGAAGAGAGATCATGATACAGAAAGACACAGGAAGAAGAGAGATCATGATACAGAAAGCAGTTGAGCATCTAGTAAAGAAAGCATAAAGAGGGCCAAGGTAGGAAGCAGGAGTGGTGATGTGTTGGAGTGGAAAGTGGTGATAGTGTTTGATGAGACCACAGGGCCTCACTTACACTCTATCAGACTAACTAATGCCATAGAGAAAGATGTAGGTGAAGGGAAATTAGCTTGGTTCATTGGAAATGGTAGATTGTTAATATTGTGTGGTAGTAAGGCTCTGCAAGAGAAGATTTTTAAAATGGAAAAGCTTAATGGGAAAAAGATTAAAAACCATGTCCCTGGTGCTTATGCTAGATTGAGGGGAGTCATCACTGGTGTCCCAATATCTATGTCCACAGATGATATTAAAGAACATGTGAAGCGAGGCAGAGTGATTGAGGCCGAAAAGGTTGATCAGTAGGAAAGAGAGTCGAAGAAGTGAAAGCTAATCAGTGATGCTGAGGTTTGAGAAAGTCTTGTCTGGGAAAGTTCAGATCGGGGCTCCCCGAGTGGCGCAGCGCTCTAAGGCAAGCGGCGTCACTACAGTCCCTGGTTCGAATCCAGGCTGTATCACACCCTCGGCCGTGATTGGGAGTCCCATAGGGGCCACAAAATTGGCCCAGCGTTGTCTGGGGTTGGACAGACTGGCCAATAGAGAACTAGCTTGGGGTTGGCTGTCATTGTAAATAAGAATTTGTTCTTAAAGGTTAAATAATAGAAAAATCCTTAGTTTCAATTTTAGATCATTTTTTTCATATGCAGTATGGTGTATTAACTGCCCCAAAGAATGGGACATGTAGCTGCTCAGTGTAAAGGAAAGAAAATATGTGACAAGTGTGGAGGAGAACATGATTATGGTGAATGTGGAAGCAATGTGAAGGTTAAGTGCTGTAGGAGGAGAACATGATTATGGTGAATGTGGAAGCAATGTGAAGGTTAAGTGCTGTAGGAGGAGAACATGATTATGGTGAATGTGGAAGCAATGTGAAGGTTAAGTGCTGTAGGAGGAGAACATGATTATGGTGAATGTGGAAGCAATGTGAAGGTTAAGTGCTGTAGGAGGAGAACATGATTATGGTGAATGTGGAAGCAATGTGAAGGTTAAGTGCTGTAGGAGGAGAACATGATTATGGTGAATGTGGAAGCAATGTGAAGGTTAAGTGCTGTGCTGTGGAAGCAATGTGAAGGTTAAGTGCTGAGGAGAACATGATTATGGTGAATGTGGAAGCAATGTGAAGGTTAAGTGCTGTAGGAAGAACATGTGGTAATGTGGAAGCAATGTGAAGGTTAAGTGCTGTAGGAGGAGAACATGATTATGGTGAATGTGGAAGCAATGTGAAGGTTAAGTGCTGTAGGAGGAGAACATGATTATGGTGAATGTGGAAGCAATGTGAAGGTTAAGTGCTGTAGGAGGAGAACATGATTATGGTGAATGTGGAAGCAATGTGAAGGTTAAGTGCTGTAGGAGGAGAACATGATTATGGTGAATGTGGAAGCAATGTGAAGGTTAAGTGCTGTAGGAGGAGAACATGATTATGGTGAATGTGGAAGCAATGTGAAGGTTAAGTGCTGTAGGAGGAGAACATGATTATGGTGAATGTGGAAGCAATGTGAAGGTTAAGTGCTGTAGGAGGAGAACATGATTATGGTGAATGTGGAAGCAATGTGAAGGTTAAGTGCTGTAGGAGGAGAACATGATTATGGTGAATGTGGAAGCAATGTGAAGGTTAAGTGCTGTAGGAGGAGAACATGATTATGGTGAATGTGGAAGCAATGTGAAGGTTAAGTGCTGTAGGAGGAGAACATGATTATGGTGAATGTGGAAGCAATGTGAAGGTTAAGTGCTGTAGGAGGAGAACATGATTATGGTGAATGTGGAAGCAATGTGAAGGTTAAGTGCTGTAGGAGGAGAACATGATTATGGTGAATGTGGAAGCAATGTGAAGGTTAAGTGCTGTAGGAGGAGAACATGATTATGGTGAATGTGGAAGCAATGTGAAGGTTAAGTGCTGTAGGGGGGGGGGGAGCAGTGCAGTGCAGCATTTGGTGGATGACAGGTACAGAGAGAGGCTAGAGAGGCTCAGAGATAAAGGATCAGTCATGATGTATCATACTCAGAGGCCATAAAACAGATTGGTAGAACTACAGTGCAAACTGATGGAGCTGACATGGATGTATCTGTAGTAAGTAGACCTACTGATGGAGCTGACATGGATGTATCTGTAGTAAGTAGACCGACTGATGGAGCTGACATGTATGTATCTGTAGTAAGTAGACCTACTGATGGAGCTGACATGGATGTACCTGTAGTAAGTAGACCTACTGTCAGACTGATGGAGCTGACATGTATGTATCTGTAGTAAGTGGACCTGCTGATGGAGCTGACATGGATGTACCTGTAGTAAGTGGACCTACTGATGGAGCTGACATGGATGTACCTGTAGTAAGTAGACCTACTGTCAGACTGATGGAGCTGACATGTATGTATCTGTAGTAAGTGGACCTGCTGATGGAGCTGACATGGATGTATCTGTAGTAAGTGGACCTACTGATGGAGCTGACATGGATGTACCTGTAGTAAGTAGACCTACTGTCAGACTGATGGAGCTGACATGGATGTATCTGTAGTAAGTGGACCTGCTGATGGAGCTGACATGGATGTACCTGTAGTAAGTGGACCTACTGATGGAGCTGACATGGATGTATCTGTAGTAAGTGGACCTGCTGTCAGACTGATGGAGCTGACATGGATGTATCTGTAGTAAGTGGACCTGCTGATGGAGCTGACATGGATGTATCTGTAGTAAGTGGACGTGCTGTCAGACTGATGGAGCTGACATGGATGTATCTGTAGTAAGTGGACCTACTGATGGAGCTGACATGGATGTACCTGCAGTAAGTAGACCTACTGTCAGACTGATGGAGCTGACATGGATGTACCTGTAGTAAGTAGACCTACTGATGGAGCTGACATGGATGTATCTGTAGTAAGTAGACCTGCTGATGGAGCTGACATGGATGTATCTGTAGTAAGTGGACCTACTGATGGAGCTGACATGGATGTATCTGTAGTAAGTAGACCTACTGATGGAGCTGACATGGATGTATCTGTAGTAAGTGGACCTACTGATGGAGCTGACATGTATGTACCTGCAGTAAGTGGACCTACTGATGGAGCTGACATGGATGTATCTGTAGTAGTAGACCTACTGATGGAGCTGACATGGATGTATCTGTAGTAAGTGGACCTACTGATGGAGCTGACATGGATGTATCTGTAGTAAGTGGACCTACTGATGGAGCTGACATGGATGTACCTGTAGTAAGTGGACCTACTGATGGAGCTGACATGGATGTACCTGTAGTAAGTGGACCTACTGATGGAGCTGATATGTATGTACCTGCAGTAAGTGGACCTACTGTCAGACTGATGCTTCTGATGGTCCTGTCATGGTTTCGAGGCCTGTTCAGAAATCTTGTTCACGAATGTGTGGTGTCAAAGGACACTTTTGATAATGAATAAAGTTGACTTCATAGCTTTTATTAGTAAGGCTATCAATACGACTTGGGTACAATATGGCACTACTTTAACTAAAACGAAAAACAAAAAGGCAATTAAAACTTGTATTATTAATGAATATGATTTGTTTGTTTAGGATTCCTGGCAATATAAATAGTTTGTAAATAAATAATATGTATGCTTGTTTGCATGTGACTATTCCTCTTTTGTTTGCTGATATTTGTTAATACATTGTGTTGTGGAAAGCAGAAATGCCAGGTTGAAGGTTATTGTGGAGATGGCAAAACATATATTGGGGGGGTAACAGATGTTATTGTTGAAATGGTTGTTGACATGCTGGGTGGAGTGTTTCAGCATGATTTAGATACAGTTTACTTGGGTTGGGGAGAGGGGTGTGGCAAAAGTCAGGGATTTATTTGGTTTAGAGTGTTATTTTCATGGTAATACAGAATCGGGCAGATCGCGATTGATCGAACCTTCCACACAATAGGTGGCGGTATTGACTTAAACGATTGTTTGCGGACCGCCATGATATCATAGAAGAAGACGAAGTTGAAGACGGAAAGGCGGACTATCTATTCACAACGTGTCACTTTAAGAACGTCGGTGATCACGTGTGCAGCGCTTTTCACACACACAAAAAAGTTTGACATAAATTTCGAAAATTATTTTGTAATTGTCTTAAGTGTTTAATACTGTCCGATAAATAAACTTGGATAGTGGTACGATGGACGGGATATCCCAGGTAACAACAGCGTGTCAAATACGTTTTTATGTGTTTTCTAAATATAATTTTCAAGCTACTTCTATTCCGCAAACATATTGCGTGGTAATCAATGCATGTGGTGGTTGAATGCGGAAGCTCTAACGAACACCTTGTTTTAGCTAATAAAAACGTTGTCTACCTCTTCGTCCCTGAATATCAAAAGAAAATTCTGACTTCAGGATTTGCTCTTGACCTGGGGCCCTTGAAAGAGCCCTTGGCATTTATTAGAGTGCTTGAATGGGTAAGTGAGTTTTTTTGTTGTTGTTCTTCCTTACATATTAGGATATTATGTAGGTAACCAAGTAGAGCTCAACCCGGAGATGTACTCTACACCGACGGAGTTGAGACGTGTGGACGGACTGGCGCTCCCACGTCACATAATATGAAGTTTTTATTTAAAAAACAAATACGACTTTCGGTCTAACTAAAAAATAGCCTCGATTAGGCTCAACGCTGTTGATGTGAAGTAACGTTACATCGACGAGTCGAATTTCGCTTAGTTATTATGTGGCCTAGGATGGGGAGGAATTCAATGTATCAAATATGTTTTTTATTTAGCTAAATCATTTAGGCCTATGCAACCAGTGACTTTTTAAACCATGTTGCTGGTGTTGTGCGGGAAAATCCCCCACCCCTTCGCGTTCTTCATTGCTGCGACTTGCTTGTTTCTGCTCTTCACTCTTGTCAGTTTAACCTACATTTCACTGGTCTTAGTATAGCAGAATGGGTTTCTAATTGGTTGAAACTACCTTGTCACTGTACAGAGCATGCCCATAGTGGTGGTATGGTTAGAGTTCACCTATTCATCATGTAAGTACAATGTAATCATTTAGGCGTCCTGAACCTATATTGTAAGAACTTCGTTGTAGTCAACGGAACATTAAACATGGTTGCAATTATGAGATTGTTACATTGTAGTTTGCGAAGCATGTTATGACTGCCTGCCTGAGTTGTGACACGGAACACATTGTGCAGTTAGTTACAAAAGACTATAGACCATACATGCATACCTCTTTAGATTATCGTTTTCATCTGACTGGTAATGTTGATAAAATACTACCAGTTAGAGGTCGACCGATTTATGATTTTTCAACAATTATACCGATTTATTGGAGGATCAAAAAAAGCCGATACCGATTAATCGGACGATTTTTATTTATTTATTTGTAATAATGACAATTACAGCAATACTGAATGAACACTTATTTTAACTTAATATAATACATCAATAAAATCAATTTAGCCTCAAATAAATAATGAAACATGTTCAATTTGGTTTAAATAATGCAAAAACAAAGTGTTGGAGAAGAAAGTAAAAGTGCAATATGTGCCATGTAAGAAAGTTAACCGTTATGTATTTTATCTAACGGGTGGCATCCATAAGTCTAAATATTCCTGTTACATTGCACAATCTTCAATGTCATGTCATAATTACGTAAAATCCTGGCAAATTAGGCGGCCCAAACTATTGCATATACACTGACACAATTTCACCTGGTTAATATTGCCTGCTAACCTGGATTTATTTGAGCTAAATATGCAGGTTTAAAAACATATACTTCTGTGTGTTGATTTTAAGAAAGGCATTCATGTTTATGGTTAGGTACACATTGGAGCAACGATACGCACCACATCGATTATAAGCAACGCACGACACGCTAGATAAACTAGTAATATCATCAACCATGTGTAGTTAACTAGTGATTACGATTGATAGATTTTTTTTTTATAAGATAAGTTTAATGCTAGCTAGCAACTTACCTCGGCTTCTACTGCATTCGCATAACAGGCAGTCTCCTCGTGGAGTGCAATGAGAGGCAGGTGGTTAGAGCGTTGGATTAGTTAACTGTAAGGTTGCAAGATTGGATCCCCCGAGCTGACAAGGTAAAAATCTGTCGCTCTTCCCCTGAACGGGGCAGTTAACCCACAGTTCCTAGGCCGTCATTGAAAATAAGAATATGTTCTTGACTGACCTGCCTAGTTAAATAAAGATTAAATAAAAGTGAATAAATAAAAAAATCGGTGTCCAAAAATACAGATTTCCGATTGTTATGACAACTTAAAATCGGCCCTAATTAATCGGCCATTCCGATTAATCGGTTGACCTCTATTACCAGTATATTACTAACAGACGGCTGTAATATTCAACACAATATAATACTATCAGCCATCTTTCATTGCAGCAAATCTGTCAGTATCAAGTCATTCACACCCGTCTGTAGGTGGTGTTTGTTGAGATTGACAAGTGTTTTAGACAATTTTATTTTACATGTATTTAACCAGGCAAGTCAGTTAAGAACAAAGTCATATTTTCAGTGACTACCTAGGAACAGTGGGTTAACTGCCTTGTTCAGGGGCAACAGAGGATTTATTTTGACCTTGTCAGCTCGGGGATTGGATCTGAGTCCAACGCTCTAACCACTAGGCTACCTGCCGCCCCTTGTATCCTGTATGTATAACAGGCGTGTTTGTTACAGCTATTAAAACCACCTCTAGAGCAAGGCTGTTTATAGTAGGCTAGTGGCCAGCCCTCAGTCATTATTGTCAGGCAGAACCATACAGAACAGATTTGGGGGCATTGCCAGTAGCTTATAAAACTCAAATGAAAAACAAATGGGGGAAAAAAATTTACAAATCTGTTTGGCAAAAACAAAATATACTGAAACTATGTTTGACTCCAAAACAAACTAAAATAACTTTTAAACTGAACATAAATCATGATTGTTTTTTTTTTGGTTGCGGGCAAAAAGAAATGTTTACATAAACATGAGTCTAACCACCATATTTAACCCTTGGATCAAACCCAGACCGTCACTTCAGTTCTACAACCACAGTTGATTTCTCTAAGGCTGTTTTTTTTCTCATTCTATATTCAAGTGATAAAAATCACTTCCTGTGAGGAAGGATGTCATTCTAGTATGTGTGTGTGTGTGACTCATCCACGATGACTCGAAGGCCCCTATGATCCAGTCTTGCTCCACATTCTGTCAGTAGTTCTATCTGATCCGTTACCTGACCTATCAACTCCTGTCACAACGCCTTCAGACTGCTTTAAACCTGTAAAACAAACTGGCGTTATAGTTACCACGGGGTGACATAGTCATATGTTCTGTAGGTTTTTGGACTTATTTCCAGTTATGTCCCGTCGTGTGTCAACTGCTTCTTTCACTTTGATTGTGTCCTGTCCTTATTTGAGCTTTCGTCTCTCTGCAGGTCTTCTCCATATTTGCCTTCGCCACAACGTCGGGTTATGCCGGCGCTACGAGCATCAACGTGCTGTGCCAGGGAAGCAGAAGCCAAGAAATCACTGCTGACTTTAACTACCCGTTCAGGTAAGCAGAACATAAAACAAAAACATGCATTTATGTACGACTATGACTGACCTGAGAAGTGTGTGTGTGCGTGCGTGTTCGTCCCTTGTGAACACAACCTTACCTCACTCTACCCCTACAGACTCATGGCTCATCCATACACTGTCCCCTCCTGTAAGAACGACTCCAGCACTATCCAGACCTATCTGACCGGCGACTACTCCTCCTCAGCCGAGTTCTACGTCTGTATCGGGGTGTTTGCCTTCCTCTACAGCACCGCCAGCCTGGTGATCTACCTGGGCTACCAGCACGTCTACAGGCAGACCAGCCGCGGCCCCATTGTGGTGATTTTAACTGGGAATTGTTCTGTTCATGCTCTTTTTTTGTTGTTGTTGTAGTGGTGAGCTGAAGGTGGTAGGTGTTGAGCCCGTCTATAGAACGACTTGAACACTAAAGAGCTTGAGAGATTTTGTTGTGTGTAGCTAAAGACATTTGAAATCTGTGTGAGACTTTGGGAACAAGCAAACATTCTGTAAACTTGGCCCCATTGAGGTGAATAAACTGGAATGGTGAACTTTATGCTCTCTGTGGTAGAGGTGAGATGGTGTTTATGCTCTCTGTGGTAGAGGTGAGATGGTGTTTATGCTCTCTGTGGTAGTGGTGAGATGGTGTTGATGAGTGTTTATGCTCTCTGTGGTAGTGGTGAGATGGTGTTGATGAGTGTTTATGCTCTCTGTGGTAGTTGTGAGATGGTGTTGATGAGTGTTTATGCTCTCTGTGGTAGTGGTGAGATGGTGTTGATGAGTGTTTATGCTCTCTGTGGTAGTGGTGAGATGGTGTTTATGCTCTCTGTGGTAGTGGTGAGATGGTGTTTATGCTCTCTGTGGTAGTGGTGAGATGGTGTTTATGCTCTCTGTGGTAGTGGTGAGATGGTGTTTATGCTCTCTGTGGTAGTGGTGAGATGGTGTTTATGAGTGTTTATGCTCTCTGTGGTAGTGGTGAGATGGTGTTGATGAGTGTTTATGCTCTCTGTGGTAGTGGTGAGATGGTGTTTATGCTCTCTGTGGTAGTGGTGAGATGGTGTTTATGCTCTCTGTGGTAGTGGTGAGATGGTGTTTATGCTCTCTGTGGTAGTGGTGAGATGGTGTTTATGCTCTCTGTGGTAGTGGTGAGATGGTGTTGTGCAAAATCCTCCTAGAACTATTTTCACTCGACTGTTTTTGTTAAGAGTGGCATGAAACACACTAAACGACTCGAGTGTAATTAAAGACACCTGATATCAGCACTTTAAAAAAAATATTCTGCAAACAATCTGGATCACACATTGATTCTTATACAATTTAAAAAAAACTCATGCTTTTGGTTCTACCCTTGTTTTACTACAAGGAAGTGTAACACCACACCTCGACTAACACCACCTCCGTGGAGTCTAAAACGAGGTCCGAGAAAGCGCACTTAATGGGTGTGTCAATGAAGACCTGGAACTGGGGAGGGTGAGGGGTCCTCTGGAACTGGGGAGGGTGAGGGGTCCTCTGGAACTGGGGAGGGTGAGGGGTCCTCTGGAACTGGGGAGGGTGAGGGGTCCTCTGGAACTGGGGAGGGTGTGGGGGCCTCTGGAACTGGGGAGGGTGTGGGGTCCTCTGGAACTGGGGAGGGTGAGGGGTCCTCTGGAACTGGGGAGGGTGAGGGGTCCTCTGGAACTGGGGAGGCTGAGGGGATCCTCTGGAACTGGGGAGGCTGAGGGGTCCTCTGCAACTGGGGAGGGTGAGGGGGTCCTCTGCAACTGGGGAGCGTGAGGGGTCCTCTGCAACTGGGGAGGGTGAGGGGGTCCTCTGCAACTGGGGAGGGTGAGGGGGTCCTCTGCAACTGGGGAGGGTGAGGGGGTCCTCTGCAACTGGGGAGGGTGAGGGGGTCCTCTGCAACTGGGGAGGGTGAGGGGGTCCTCTGCAACTGGGGAGGGTGAGGGGGTCCTCTGCAACTGGGGAGGGTGAGGGGGTCCTCTGCAACTGGGGAGGGTGAGGGGGTCCTCTGCAACTGGGGAGGGTGAGGGGGTCCTCTGCAACTGGGGAGGGTGAGGGGGTCCTCTGCAACTGGGGAGGGAGAGGGGGTCCTCTGCAACTGGGGAGCGTGAGGGGTCCTCTGCAACTGGGGAGCGTGAGGGGTCCTCTGCAACTGGGGAGGGTGAGGGGTCCTCTGGAACTGGGGAAGGTGAGGGGTCCTCTGGAACTGGGGAGGGTGAGGGGTCCTCTGGAACCAAGCTAAATCAAGCGCACATCAAATACTTTCAAGTCTTTGACATTGTGTATTTAACCCAGGTCTCATTCACTTGTTTAAGTCCCAAACAATCAGATGCATTAAAATGGAGATCATAAGCCTTATAACACATTTTTGTGGAATGCAGTACTAACCTGGTACAGAGTGAGGTTATTATGGTCTGTTTACATACAGTGCCTTCAAAAAGTAGTCACACCTCTTTTACATTTTGCACATTTTGTTATAGCATGAATTGAAAATTGATTAAATTGTGATTAAAAAAACAAATTGTTTAAAAAAATATATATATATTTCTTTAATCAATGTTCTACACACAATGCCCCATAATGTCAAAGTTAAATTATGTTTTTCAAAATGTTTACAAATTAATAAAAACATATTTAAATCTGAAACGTTTTAAGTGAATAAGTATTCAACCCCTTTTGTTATGGCCTAAATAAGTTCAGGAGTAAAAATGTGCTTAACAAGTCACATGCAGTGCATTCGAGAGAGTATTCAGACCTCTTTATCTTCATTTTGTTAAGTTTTATTCTAAAATGGATTTTAAAAAAAAATTCTCATCAATCATAATGACAAATCCAACATTTTTTTTTTGACATTTTAGCAAATGTATTACATTTAAAATTTACATAGGTATTCAGACCCTTTACTCAGTACATTGTTGAAGCACCTTTTGGCACCGATTACAGCCTCGAATCTTCTTGGGTATGACGCTACAAGCTTGCCACACCTGTATTTGGTTTCTCCCGTTCTTCTCTGCAGATCCTCTCAAGCTCTGTCAGGTTGGAAGGGGACCGTTGCAGCACAGCTATTTTCAGGTCTCTCCAGAGATGTTTTATTTGCGGTCAAGTCCGGGCTCTGGCTGGGCCACTCAAGGATATGCAACGGTAGCACGGATTTCGAATTGATTTGAAACACCGATACATTGTGCCGTTAGAGAAGAGACGGTAGCCCGTTTTACTCTTTAGAATCTCGGTTTTCATCTTCCTACAAATGTTGATAAAATGCTACCAGTATATTACTAAAAGACGGCTGTAATACTCAACACAATATAATACTATCAGCCATCTTTCATTGCAGCAAATCTGTCAGTATCAAATCATTCACACCCGTCTGTAGGTGGTGTTTCTGGAGAATGACAAGTGTTTTAGACATTTTTATTTTACATTTATTTAACCAGGCAAGTCAGTTAAGAACAAAGTCATATTTTCAGTTACTACCTAGGAACAGTGGGTTAACTGCCTTGTTCAGGGGCAACAGAGGATTTATTTTGACCTTGTCAGCTCGGGGATTGGATCTGAGTCCAACGCTCTAACCACTAGGCTACCTGGCCGCCCCTTGTATCCTGTAGTGTGTATGTATAACAGGCGTGTTTGTTACAGCTATTAAAACCACCTCTAGAGCAAGGCTGTTTATATTAGGCTAGTGGCCAGCCCTCAGTCATTATTGTCAGGCAGAACCATACAGAACAAATTTTGGGGGCATTGCCAGTAGGCTATAAAATTAATAATGAAAAAAAACAATTTAGTAAACTGAAATAAAATAATTACATTTCTGTTTCCATTTTTTCTTTTTTTCACATTTCTACAACATGTTTTCACTTTGTCATTCTGCGGTATTGTATTGATCTATTGAATTCGGGTTGTAACACAACAACATTTGGAATAAATCAAGGGGTGTGAATACTTTCTGACGGAACCGTTTAGTTGGGTTTCTTTTTTTAAAGTTCCAACTTTCATCCTGAACCTGAATGTATTGAACTTTTAATTTACCATGTCTCCCATCCTTCCAACAGGACCTGCTGGTGACCGCAGCCTTCACCTTCCTGTGGCTGGTGTCCTCCTCTGCCTGGGGTAAAGGCCTGACGGACGTGAAGTGGGCTACCAGCCCCTCTAACCTGGTAGGCTTAATCGCCACCTGCAAGGACGTCAGAAACAAGTGCACGCCAGGAGCAGTGCCTCACATGGGGCGACTCAACTCCTCTGTGGTACGTTGGTTATAATCTGCGCCTTCAATTCAAGGAAACTGCTTTAAAAAAAATATAAAAAAATAAAAAAAGTTTACTTCCTCAATTGATTGAATTGAACCCTGCTTCACTTGAAGTCCTCTTTTGTAGAACCCTCTTTCAATCTCACAACGGGAAAGGTTCATAATGAGGCATAGTAGCAAATGTAACTCTTCCTGACTAAGAAAAATTATTTTGTTTCTTCCCCCCCCTTACGGCAGATCTTTGGATTCCTCAATCTGATATTATGGGGTGGTAACTGCTGGTTCATCTTCAAGGAAACATCTTTCCACAAGTCAGCCAACCCCCCTGCGGACGTAGAAGAGGGTTCAGGGGTCAGGCCCTTGCCGTCCTAACTGGGCAGTTCTCTCTGCTGTCAACGGCTGTGTTCCAGACTGCCTGCACAATGCAGCCACACTGCATAAATTAACCTATCTTTTGGGGCGAATCTTAACCTCCACTCAAATTCTCACATAGTCATGCATCGATGCCAATAGGAGACAATGTGACATTGTGGAAGTTAAGATTTTCCTCTCTTATGTGATTTCCGACTTGTTGAACACTTATCCAGGCTTTTTGAGATGTGTGACTGATTTGCAGATGACGTGGAACAAGTTCCCTCCAACCAAGTAGTTCCTGTACTTTTTTTTTTCCCCCAAATGATTTGTAAATTGGTTCGAATGCTGCTTAGAAATGTCTTCCGTAAACTGAACCACAGTTTCGTTCATGCATCGCCACATTTATTAAGCAAAAAGCTTTCGAAGTTGTGCATTTTAGGTTCTTTAAATAGGTACAAAACGGAATCCAGCAAATATGGAAGGAGACATTATTTTTTTTTGGGGGGGGGGGGGGGGGGGGGGGGTTTAAGTCATAACTAGTTCTGTTTCATGCAGTTAACTCTTTACTAAACGGGATAACTAACCCAATGCAACTATCAAATCAGTTTATTATGAAGTCTCTGTGTGATTTATTTATTTTTGTTACTTTGTGGATAGTTTAGTGGTTTTTTGTTTTGTTTAATGTGTATAAAAAAAACAGTGCTTATTACAACGGGGGCTTATTACAACGGGGGCTTATTACAACGGGGGCTTATTACAACGGGGGCTTATTACAACGGGGGCTTATTACAACGGGGGCTTATTACAACGGGGGCTTATTACAACGGGGGCTTATTACAGCGGGGGCTTATTACAGCGGGGGCTTATTACAGCGGGGGCTTATTACAACGGGGGCTTATTACAACGGGGGCTTATTACAACGGGGGCTTATTACAACGGGGGCTTATTACAACGGGGGCTTATTACAGCGGGGGCTTATTACAGCGGGGGCTTATTACAGCGGGGGCTTATTACAACGGGGGCTTATTACAACGGGGGCTTATTACAACGGGGGCTTATTACAACGGGGGCTTATTACAACGGGGGCTTATTACAACGGGGGCTTATTACAACGGGGGCTTATTACAACGGGGGCTTATTACAACGGGGGCTTATTACAACGGGGGCTTATTACAACGGGGGCTTATTACAACGGGGGCTTATTACAACGGGGGCTTATTACAACGGGGGCTTATTACAGCGGGGGCTTATTACAACGGGGGCTTATTACAACGGGGGCTTATTACAACGGGGGCTTATTACAGCGGGGGCTTATTACAACGGGGGCTTATTACAACGGGGGCTTATTACAACGGGGGCTTATTACAACGGGGGCTTATTACAACGGGGGCGTTGCTTGTTATTTGCCACTTAAAAGAAACAAAGCAGAAATAGTTACGGACATCTATGTGACGCCATGATCAATTCTACAGTACTTTCATGTCATGTTTCGAAATGTGCCTTTTTCCTTCTTTGTGCCAGAAGGTTTGTAAAATGTAATGTGTTTTTAAATTAACAAGTTGGGTTTTTTTTGTATGGGGGGCGGGGGGGGGGGGGAGCCAGTAAAGTCCTGTTTTCACTTTGTCATACCTTTTTTGGTCACAAACATTTTTCAACTCTTGTTGTTCAAATACATTTTAAATGATGTACCTGATATGTTCTGTATTTCCTTGGGTCTCTTCTACCTCAGTTTTGTGAAGGCAGAAACGTTTTTACTCTTTAAAGAGAAAAAAGTTATCTTTCAAATGGTAGGTCTCATTCAGTGTTTATAGATACATTTCACTTTAATGTGTCATTATTGTGACACACCATTAAACACAGCTGTAAATTAAAGGGTAAATAGCTGGTAAATGTGTCTCTTCTATAATTTACATTTGTCTTCATGTCTGTAAATTAAAGGGTAAATAGCAGGTAAATGTGTCTCTTCTATAATTTACATTTGTCTTCATGTCTGTAAATTAAAGGGTAAATAGCAGGTAAATGTGTCTCTTCTATAATTTACATTTGTCTTCATGTCTGTAAATTAAAGGGTAAATAGCTGGTAAATGTGTCTCTTCTATAATTTACATTTGTCTTCATGTCTGTAAATTAAAGGGTAAATAGCTGGTAAATGTGTCTCTTCTATAATTTACATTTGTCTTCATGTCTGTAAATTAAAGGGTAAATAGCTGGTAAATGTGTCTCTTCTATAATTTACATTTGTCTTCATGTCTGTAAATTAAAGGGTAAATAGCAGGTAAATGTGTCTCTTCTATAATTTACATTTGTCTTCATGTCTGTAAATTAAAGGGTAAATAGCAGGTAAATGTGTCTCTTCTATAATTTACATTTGTCTTCATGTCTGTAAATTAAAGGGTAAATAGCAGGTAAATGTGTCTCTTCTATAATTTACATTTGTCTTCATGTCTGTAAATTAAAGGGTAAATAGCAGGTAAATGTGTCTCTTCTATAATTTACATTTGTCTTCATGTCTGTAAATTAAAGGGTAAATAGCTGGTAAATGTGTCTCTTCTATAATTTACATTTGTCTTCATGTCTGTAAATTAAAGGGTAAATAGCTGGTAAATGTGTCTCTTCTATAATTTACATTTGTCTTCATGTCTGTAAATTAAAGGGTAAATAGCAGGTAAATGTGTCTCTTCTATAATTTACGTTTGTCTTTATGTCTGCACTGAGTTTACTACCAGGAATGTGTACCTTAAACAATACAGTGTACAGAACATTAAACTGACAGTAAACCCTCCACAGCCCCGGGGACTTTAAACCCCCCTCAGCCCCAGGACAGTAAACCCTCCTCAGCCCCAGGACAGTAAGCCCCTCCACAGCCCCAGGACAGTAAGCCCCCCCCTCAGCCCCAGGACAGTAAGCCCCCCCTCAGCCCCAGGGACAGTAAACCCTCCACAGCCCCAGGGACAGTAAACCCTCCACAGCCCCAGGACAGTAAACCCTCCCTTCTCACTCCCTCCTCCCTCTCCTGGCAGAATGACCATTGGGTTCTTGGTCACCTCCCTGACCAAGGCCCTTCTCCCCCGATTGTTCAGTTTGGCCATCTCTAGGAATAGTCTTGGTGGTTCCAAACTTCTTCCATTTAAGAATGATGGAGGCCACTGTGTTTTTGGGGACCTTCAATGCTGCAGACATTTTTTTTGGTACCCTTCCCCAGATCTGTGCCTCGACACAATCCTGTCTCGGAGCTCTACGAAAAATTCCTTTAACCTCAGGGCTTGGTTTTTGCTCTGACATGCACTGTCAACTGTGGGACCTTATATTGACAGGTGTGTACCTTTCCAAATCATGTCCAATCAATTGAATTTACCACAGGTGGACTCCAAGTTGTGTAAACATCTCAAGGATGATCATGGAAACAGGATGCACCTGAGATTAATTTCGAGTCTCATAGCAAAGGGTCTGAACACTTGTGTAAATACGTTGGCATTTTTTTGACTTTGTCATTATGGGGTATTGTGATGTCATTATGGGGTATTGTGATGTCATTATGGGGTATTGTGATGTCATTATGGGGTATTGTGATGTCATTATGGGGTATTGTGATGTCATTATGGGGTATTATGTGTAGATGATTTTTATTTCATCCATTTTAGAATAAGGCTGTAACGTAACAAAATGTGGAAAAAGTCAAGGGGTCTGAATACTTTCTGAATGCACTGTACATGTTTACAACTGTAACATGATAGATGACCATTGGGGTGGGGGCAGGGAAAATGTCTGATGCTCTTATTGGCCTTCCTGTAACCCCTGTTGTACGTGTCCTGGAGGGCAGGCGGTGTTCACCCAATGATTTGTTTGGCTCAGTGTACGAAAACATGTTTTTACCTTTTATTTAACTAGGCAAGTCAGTTAAGAACAAATTGTTATTTACAATGACAGCGTCCACCAGCCGAACCCGGACGACGCTGGGCCAATTGTCCCGCTGCCCTATGGGGCTCCCAAATCATGGTCGGTTGTGATACAGACTGGAATCGAACCAGGGTGTGTGTGTAGTGACGCCTCAAACACTGAGATGCAGTGCCTTAGACCGCTGCGCCACTCGGCAGTGTCTTTGGGTCAGTGGCGGCAGAGCTCCCGAATTTCTTCAGCCTCCTGAGGTTTAAAAAGTTGCTGCCTTCTTCACCATTGTGTCCGTGTGGTTTGACCATTTCAGCTCCTCTGTGGTGTATACCGAGTTACTTGACGGTTTTGACCTTCTCCACGGCGGCTCCGTTGACCAAGATGGGGGCGTGCCCAGCCTGGTTCCTCCTGAAGTCCACAATCAGCTCCTTTGTTTTGCAGACGTTGTGTGTATCTATCTGTGTGTGTGTGTCTAAAAATATATTTGCTATGTTGGTGTTGTATGTGACTTTGGTGTAGTATATGAACATAGAAATACACTTTGTAGGGCCTCCCGGGTGGCGCAGTGGTCTAAGGCTCTGCGTCGCAGTGCTAGCTGTGCCACCAGAGACTCTGGAGGGTTTGTTTGGCCAGTAGAGATATCCTTGTCTCATCGCTCCTGTGGCGGGCCGGGCGCAGTGCACGCTGACCAGGTCGCCATGTGTACAGTGTTTCCTCCGACACATTGGTGGGACTGGCTTCCTGGTTGGATGCGCGCTGTGTTAAAGAAGCAGTGTGGCTTGGTTGTGCATCGGAGGCCAGCTGTCTTTTTCATGGTTCGGGCCCCCTAGTTCCAGTGAAGGGGAATCTTAAGGATGTAGCATACAACGACATTATAGACGATTCTGTGCTTTGTTGCAACAGTTTGGGGAAGGCCCTTTCCTGTTTCACCATGACAATGCTCCCGTGCACGAAGCAAGGTCCACACAGAAATGTTTTGTCGAGATAAGGGTGGAACTTGACTGGCCTGCACAGAGCCCTGACCTCAACCCTATCGAACACTTTTGGGATGAATTGGAACACCGACTGAGAGCCAGACCTAATTTCCTAACATCAGTGCCTGACCTCAGTAATGCGCTTGTGGCAAAATGGAAGCAAGTACACGCAGCAATGTTCCAACATCTAGTGGAAAGCCTTCCCAGAACATTTGAGGCTGTTATAGTTGCAAAGGTGGGACCAACACCATATTAATGCCCATGATTTTTCGAGTGAGATGTTCGACGACGAGCAGGTGTCCACATACTTTTGCCATTTAGTCAAGATGAGACTTACCTTATGCCGCTGTAATAAAATGGTAATTTATGGAAAACTATATATAAAAAAAAATACTTGAACAGCTTTTATATTGAAATTACAGGCAACATGTAGAAATAAATTATGAAATAGTTTTAACTTAGCTGTTTGGAGCGCCATCTAGTGTAGCAAAAGCATAAACCCCAGGTTGCTTATTTTTGACTGCAGTAACATCATGACAACACCAGATGGCAGTAAACCATTAGCTTTATACAGAGTAACTGGTCTTTTTGTTGTTGTTGTTGAATTGAATTAATTGTAATTTTACTGAGATCTAGATATTCTCATTAAATTGATTGTTATACTTATTTAAACATTAAATCAATCAAATGTGTTATACACAATACATTCTGTAATGTTCTGCCCTCCTGATCAAACCACCTGCTATACTTGGTCATATTCATTAGTGCACACTGTGGCAAAACATTTTGCAACGGAAAACAAAAACTCCCCGTTTCAGACCATTTTATTCCATTTGGTTCCTGGTGATAACATCTAATGTCCCAGCATGCACCTCACCAGACACAGGAGCTCATCAAACTCATATTGGTGTTCCAAAAGCAAAATAGGCCTGAAGTGTGAGTTGCTAGCCCCTCAAATCTCAGTGGCCGGCTATTGTCATAACTAGTATTGATATTAAAATCAGTATAGCTGCAAGGAGTTAGAAAAGAGCAGAAGCTTAAAATAGATCTCGTTGAGGTAGAAGCCAGCCTGAAGCTCACAGCCTTCTTACTCACAGAGAAGAGAGAGAAGAAGGAAGAGAGGGAGGAAGGAAGGAAGGAAGGAAGGGAGAGAGAGAGAGAGAGAGAGAGAGAGAGAAAGAGGAAGGGAGCGAGGAAGGGAGGAAGTAAGGGAAAGAGGGAGAGGAAGGGAAAGAAAGAGAGGAAAGGAGAGAGAGAGACGAGGAAGGGAAATAGAGAGGAAGGAAGGGAGCGAGGGAGGAAGGGAGCGAGGGAGGAAGGGAGGAAGGAAGAGAGAGAGGAAGGGAAAGAAAGAGAGGAAGGGAGAGAGAGGAAAGGAGAGAGAGAGGAAGAAAGGGAGAGAGAGAGGAAGGAAGGAAGGGAGAGAGGAAGGGAGAGAGAGAGATGAGGAAGGGAAATAGAGAGGAAGGAAGGAAGGGAGAGAGAGGGAGAGAGGAAGGGAAAGAGGGAGAGAGAGAGAGAGAGGAAGGGAAAGAGAGAGAGGAAGGGAGAGAGAGTGAGAGAGGAAGGGAAAGAGAGAGAGGAAGGGAGAGAGAGGGAGAGAGGAAGGGAGGGAGAGAGGAAGGGAGGGAGAGAGGAAGGGAGGGAGAGAGGAAGCGAGGGAGAGAGGAATGGAGGGAGAGAGGAAGGGAGGGAGAGAGGAAGGAAGAAAGGGAGAGAGAGGAATGGAGGGAGGGAGAGGAAGGGAGGGAGAGAGGAAGGGAGGGAGAGAGGAAGGGAGGGAGAGAGAGGAAGGGAGGGAGAGAGGAAGGGAGGGAGAGAGGAATGGAGGGAGGGAGAGCGAAATGGAGGGAGAGAGAGAGGAAGAGAGGGAGAGAGGAAGGGAGGGAGAGAGGAAGGGAGGGAGAGAGGAAGCGAGGGAGAGAGGAATGGAGGGAGGGAGAGCGAAATGGAGGGAGAGAGAGAGGAAGAGAGGGAGAGAGGAAGGGAGGGAGAGAGGAAGGAAGAAAGGGAGAGAGAGGAATGGAGGGAGGGAGAGAGAAATGAAGGGAGAGTGTCCATTGAGAGAAGGTCTTCAGACAGTCTTTTAACATTGAGGTAAATGTACTGTAAGACAACATGAAAAAACACAGACTTTTATCTATCCTCCAGGGTGCTTAAGATTCTGCCTTTTATCTGTCCTCCAGGGTGCTTAAGATTCTGACTTTTATCTGTCCTCCAGGGTGCTTAAGATTCTGCCTTTTATCTGTCCTCCAGGGTGCTTAAGATTCTGCCTTTTATCTGTCCTCCAGGGTGCTTAAGATTCTGCCTTTTATCTGTCCTCCAGGGTGCTTAAGATTCTGCCTTTTATCTGTCCTCCAGGGTGCTTAAGATTCTGCCTTTTATCTGTCCTCCAGGGTGCTTAAGATTCTGCCTTTTATCTGTCCTCCAGGGTGCTTAAGATTCTGACTTTTATCTGTCCTCCAGGGTGCTTAAGATTCTGACTTTGAAAAAAGGCATGCCGTACTCCAACAATGGGCAAAATATATGAACTATGCTAGATTCCAGTCTGTGTAGATATTGCAATGGGGATTTATTTCAGTATATGAATCAGTTTCAAGATAATGTTTTTTAATATAATCCTAATTTCATTGTCTGAACATCATTTCCCCCCCTTAGATCCATTTATTTTTAATAGCAGAGTGGGGCGCGGTCTTCCATTAGTGAAATTAAATCGTGAAAATATCTCTCCTGTGACATCCCATAATGAGTGTTTCCTCCTTGTTATAGAAGTGGACTGATTGGTGTCTCTTGGGATGTCGGCCTCCGCTGGTTTAGAACTATCAGAGGTTTGTTGGCACAATCTGACTCTTTTCTGACGAGAGTGATGAGCACTGGAGAGGTAAACACTGGACTGGCCCTTGTAACCAAAGGTTGAAGTTGGCCGTCAATGTCTTTGAGCTATATCTAGGGGTACGGTTGATGAGCGTAGTGTGGTGCGTAGTTAGTCCCAGGGGCCCATGTGAGACCCTCATCGCACGGCGGCATGACACAGCTTTAACAGACAGAGAGAGAGTCCTCCAACACAAGAACTATACTGGTCATGAGGAAGTACCTGGTCAGTAGGACTATGTGTAATGGAGGGAGTGGGACCAAACCAACAACAACAACAACTACCACATCTACCACAACAACAACTACCACCAGAACAACAACAACTACCAAAACAACAACTACCAAAACAACAACAGCTATCAAAACAACAATAACAACTACCAAAACAACCAAAACAAAAACAACAACTACAAAACAATAACTACCACAACAACAACTACCAAAACAACAATAACTACCACAACAACAACTACCAAAACAACTACCAAAACAACAACTACCACAACAACCAAAACAACAACAACAGCAATAATAACTACCAAAACAATAACAACTACCAAAACAACAACCAGCAAAACAACAACTACCACAACAACAACAACTACAACAACTAGCACAACAACAACTACCACAACAACCAAAACAACAATAACTACCACAACAACAACAACTACAACAACTAGCACAACAACAACTACCACAACAACCAAAACAACAATAACTACCACAACAACAACAACTACAACAACTAGCACAACAACAACTACCCCAACAACAACTACCAAACAATAACAACAGCAACTACCACAACAACCAAAACAACAACAACTACCACAACAACAACTACAACAATAACAACCAAAACAACAACAACTACAACAACTAGCACAACAACAACTACCAAACAATAACAACAGCAACTACCACAACAACAACTACAACAACAGCTTAATACACCGCATAGAGGAGTGGAAATGTAGAGACTTCATTAACATTTTAGATGTTGGAAACATGATGTCTTAGCATATGCTCTGTGCAGTGGGGCGTTACCAGGGGTGGAAATTAGGTCAGCCCGGGGCTAGTACGTTTCACACCGGGCTAGTAGAAAATGTGCAAAACTGGCCCGTCAGACTAGTAAAATGTTGTCTTTTCAAATATCGCATGGCACAGATTTAGGACTAGTCAGTTGATTAATGGACCTATCACCACTCAGACACCTCAATGTACAGCTGTCAACTACTGGGGGGAGGAGAGACCAGTCAGTTGATTAATGGACCTATCACCACTCAGACACCTCAATGTACAGCTGTCAGCTACTGGGGGGAGGAAAGACCAGTCAGTTGATTAATGGACCTATCACCCTTCAGACACCTCAATGTACAGCTGTCAGCTACTGGGGGGAGGAGAGACCAGTCAGTTGATTAATGGACCTATCACCACTCAGACACCTCAATGTACAGCTGTCAGCTACTGGGGGGAGGAGAGACCAGTCAGTTGATTAATGGACCTATCACCACTCAGACACCTCAATGTACAGCTGTCAACTACTGGGGGGAGGAGAGACCAGTCAGTTGATTAATGGACCTATCACCACTCAGACACCTCAATGTACAGCTGTCAGCTACTGGGGGGAGGAGAGACCAGTCAGTTGATTAATGGACCTATC
Source organism: Oncorhynchus clarkii lewisi (assembly GCF_045791955.1). Lineage (NCBI taxonomy): Eukaryota > Metazoa > Chordata > Actinopteri > Salmoniformes > Salmonidae > Oncorhynchus > Oncorhynchus clarkii. Next base: position 70,190,672 of record NC_092162.1, read on the forward strand.
ACCACTCAGACACCTCAATGTACAGCTGTCAGCTGCTCGGGAGGAGAGACCAGTCAGTTGATTAATGGACCTATCACCACTCAGACACCTCAATGTACAGCTGTCAGCTACTGGGGGGAGGAGAGACCAGTCAGTTGATTAATGGACCTATCACCACTCAGACACCTCAATGTACAGCTGTCAGCTACTGGGGGGAGGAGAGACCAGTCAGTTGATTAATGGACCTATCACCACTCAGACACCTCAATGTACAGCTGTCAACTACTGGGGGGAGGAGAGACCAGTCAGTTGATTAATGGACCTATCACCACTCAGACACCTCAATGTACAGCTGTCAGCTACTGGGGGGAGGAGAGACCAGTCAGTTGATTAATGGACCTATCACCACTCAGACACCTCAATGTACAGCTGTCAGCTACTGGGGGGAGGAGAGACCAGTCAGTTGATTAATGGACCTATCACCACTCAGACACCTCAATGTACAGCTGTCAGCTGCTGGGGAGGAGAGACCAGTCAGTTGATTAATGGACCTATCACCACAGACACCTCAATGTACAGCTGTCAGCTGCTGGGGAGGAGAGACCAGTCAGTTGATTAATGGACCTATCACCACTCAGACACCTCAATGTACAGCTGTCAGCTGCTGGGGAGGAGAGACCAGTCAGTTGATTAATGGACCTATCACCACTCAGACACCTCAATGTACAGCTGTCAACTACTGGGGGGAGGAGAGACCAGTCAGTTGATTAATGGACCTATCACCACTCAGACACCTCAATGTACAGCTGTCAACTACTGGGGGGAGGAGAGACCAGTCAGTTGATTAATGGACCTATCACCACTCAGACACCTCAGCTGCTGGGGAGGAGAGACCAGTCAGTTGATTAATGGACCTATCACCACTCAGACACCTCAATGTACAGCTGTCAGCTGCTGGGGGAGAGAGACCAGTCAGTTGATTAATGGACCTATCACCACTCAGACACCTCAGCTGCTGGGGAGGAGAGACCAGTCAGTTGATTAATGGACCTATCACCACTCAGACACCTCTCTGCCTCTCCCTCCAGCCCCTCCCCTTCCTGTGTCTGTATCTCCCTCCAGCACCTCCCCTTCCTGTGTCTGTATATCCCTCCAGCCCCTCCCCTTCCTGTGCCTGTATCTCCCTCTAGCCCCTCCCCTTCCTGTGTCTGTATCTCCCTCCAGCCCCTCCCCTTCCTGTGTCTGTATCTCCCTCTAGCCCCTCCCCTTCCTGTGTCTGTATCTCCCTCCAGGCTCTCCCCTCCCTGTGTCTGTATCTCCCTCCAGCCCCTCCCCTTCCTGTGTCTGTATCTCCCTCCAGCCCCTCCCCTTCTTGTGTCTGTATCTCCCTCCAGCCCCTCCCCTTCCTGTGTCTGTATCTCCCTCCAGCCTTCCTGTCCTCCCTGACCTCCTTAATTACTGTAGTCCACAGATGAGTTGTGTTTATGGGAGATGTGTTCAACCCCCAGACAGATGCTGCATGGTTTCTAATAGTGTTAACACAGCAAAGGCCCCAAGTCGCCAGGAGAGGATAGCACCAGCCAGGCCAGAGGACAGGTCTGCAGTGGAGTCAACCACTAACACTAGGACATTAGCACTGAGGAAATCAGTGTTAGCTAACCATCTAGTATCATCACCATGGGTCGTAGAGAGAAAAATCTATCTGATAGGGAAAAGTCTCCATCAAATTAGTGAATGAGTTCAGCTCAGAGGAATAACACTAATCCTGCTGTAATCTGCATGATGGGGTTTGTCTGTTGATTTTACTCTGTATTCATCACATCTCATTGACTCTGGATTAAAGCCATACCAGGCCATATCAGGCCATACCAGGCCATACCAGGCCATATCAGGCCATACCAGGCCATACCAGGCCATATCAGGCCATACCAGGCCATATCAGGCCATACCAGGCCATATCAGGCCATACCAGGCTATATTAGG